>NW_027512526.1:0-300000 GCF_048772815.1 Callospermophilus lateralis
TTCAGGTTGCCTAATGCTCTCAAATATCAATCCTATTGGTGACTACATATTTGTTTCTTCCTAAGATTATATATTCAAAATCAACCCTGTTGAAAATATCTAATCATATCACTCACTTTATACTTTACCTGATTTTGTAATATCTCTTTTTTTAATGTTAGGATGAGCCAATTTAGTACTTTTTAAAATTTTTATTTTTTTCATCTTTCATAAATTTGATTCAAGTGAGTTATGCATTTCCATTTTTACCCCAAATACAGATTGCAGAATCACATCAGTTACACATTCACAATGTTTACATAATTCCATATTAGTGACTGTTGTATTCTGCTGACTTTCCTATCCCCTACTATCCCCCCTCCCCTCCCCTTTCATTTTTCCTCTCTACCTCATCTGTTATTCTTCCGTTCTCTCCCTTCCCCCCCCTTTCCCCTCACAACCTTGTATATGTGATTTCGTATAACGATGAGGGTTTCCTTCCGTTTCCATGCAATTTCCCTTCTCTCTCCCTTTCCCTCCCATCACTTGTCTCAGTTTAATGTTAATATTTTCCTCATGCTCTTTCCCTCTGTTCAGTTCTTACTTGCTCTCCTTAAATCAAAGAAGACATTTGGCATTTGTTTTTTAAGGATTGGCTAGCTTCACTTAGCATAATCTGCTCTAATGCCATCCATTTCCCTGCAAATTCCATGATTTTGTCATTTTTTAGTGCTGCATAATACTCCATTGTGTATAGATGCCACATTTTTTTTATCCATTCATCTATTGAAGGGCATCTAGGTTGGTTCCACAGTCTGGCTTTTGTGAATTGTGCTGCTATGATCATTGATGTGGCAGTATCCCTATAGCATTCTCTTTTATGATCCTCAGGGAATAGTCCAAGGAGGGTGATAGCTGGGTCAAATGGTGGTTCCATTCCCAGCTTTTCCAGGAATCTCCATACTGCTTTCCATAATGGCCGCACCATTTTGCAGTCCCACCAGCAATGTACAAGTGTACCCTTTTCCCCACATCCTTGCCACCACTTATTATTGTTTGACATCCTAATGGCTGCCAATCTTACTGGAGTGAGATGGTATCTTAGGGTGGTTTTGATTTGCATTTCTCTGACTGCTAGAGAAGGTGAGAATTTTTTCATGTACTTATTAATTGATTGTATGTCTTCTTCTGAGAAGTGTCTGTTCAGGTCCTTGGCCCACTTGTTGATTTTGTAATATCTCTATTGATATCTGCTTTCCTACATATTTTCCCCTGTTCATCATTGTGACTGACCCTTCAAGTGGGCTGATATTTACTTTCACACTTTAACCCAAACCCTATTGCTAAAGAACTTTTGTTCCAAATCCTATACTCACTCTTTGTTAACCTACCGAATATCTATCCAATCCTACCGACTATCCCTTTTTGACTGGATGTTCTCTTCGAATTTTAATCATCCAAGGTACAAGGTCCTATGCCATTGCATATCGATTTATCTGAGATATCTGTGCACAACATAAATCAAAGCTAAGTATCCCAATGAAGGGCCCATTGCCTCTCTGGGCTTCAAAATTACCTAGACATCCTTTTTTCATTTATATATTTCACCTCTATATTTTTAAAAATATCCCAGGTTCCCAGTACCATTATACATCCAGCAGAATGATTTCTAAAATCAAACATTTTATTAACCCTAACAATAAACTGTTCCCTCAATGTAAATTTAATGAAGAGCAGGGACAGAGTTGGTCTTACAATACAGGAATGTAGGGGATCTTTCACCTGTTTAGAAACACAAGTTCAATGCAGAAATGATCCCTGGAGAATATGTAGTCAGCTATGGAGGACCTGAGAAAGCAAAAGTAATCTTCCATGGCAAAATACCTGGTCAGGATGACGGGATGTGTCTGAATCAGAACCTCTCTTCTCAATGTAGAGGAGATGGACCAAACCAGGCCTGTGTGGAGAGCTATTACCGGGTTTCTATGGTTGATATACCATTCTAACTTGTGAATGTTTCACAGGAAGTAGGGGAAGCCTCCATTTAATGAGACACTTGGAAGCAACTGTTAGGATAAAGTGGTTGCCAAGGCAGTGACCTAATTCAGTTCCTGAAGGAAGTGACCTCACCTTACTCCCTTGGTGATGGAACTCTCTGAACTTGGGATCCTGGAAGCCAGGCACACAGAGCCAGTCCCAGTACCAGTCCCAGTGGGTTCACTTGTTTGGAATTACCAAGGACAGAGTCAGTCTTTCTTTGTACCTACTGATGTTAGAATGGCCAAAAGCCAGGACAGCTCTGAAGAGGGGCCTTTCCTGAAAAAGCAGGTAGTGGCCCACTGCTGGCTCCTGACAACTTCATAGAGTTGGCCAAAAAGACCATATTTGAGACAGGACAGGACATTTCGGGGGAACATTGTGTGGCCCACCAGTCAGAGGACACTCCATAGAGTCACAGACCTACTTAGGGTAAGGAGGTGCCTTTGTGGGTGTGGTTGTGAGTTTGTGATTTTGTCTCATGTTGTGAGAATAGGAAGGAAAGGTGGTTTGTATGGTTTGGAGTGAACTGTTTCTTGTAAGTCGTTTGAAAAGGCGAGTGATTCTATGTCTGTGTATCCCATGGTGTCCGTGGTTGTAGACATTAGAAAAGAGAGTGCATCAATGGATGTTTCCTGTCTAGTAGAAAGCTTCCCATTTCATCCTGCCCAATTTATGAATGGATTGCGGCTTTACTTAAAGATGGGCATAACCTACTACATTCCTAATTTCCAGGTTTCTTCATGAATTCTGTTCACTCTCCAGGATAGGCTCATGGTTTTGTGTCTAACATATGTACCACCTCCAAGCTCTGTGACATGGTCATGTACTGGATAGCTGAAGGGAATGGCGAGCATCTCAAAAAACTCAGATATCAGTGTGACCAGGAAATTCTCAGTGGAAAAACCCTGCTTTGGGCATTTTGCTTATATATTGTTCTGTTGAACTGAATGTCAGGAAGTTCTTGCTCTGGCCACCCCTTTGTGAAGCCTGAAGTAAACAGTTTTCAAATGGAAATGAATGGGCATCACCTGTGGCTCTTTGCTTAATTGCTTTGGAAAGGGATGTGTCTGAATTAGCATCTTGGCCCTGTGTGAGTTTGTGGCTTAGATTCTCAGCACCAGATGGATCTAAAGAAAGATCCCATGTGTGCATCTAAAACCAAAATGGCAAATAGACCAGTCATTGTGGATAAAGTCTCGCTTTCCTCTGTGAGGTTCCTGACCTCTATCAAGTGAGAATAGGGATCCTTTGTGTCAATTGAGTTCTTCAAAGCCCTGCAGAGGTGCTTGGGTTTTTTCATGACTCTAATTCACATAAACAATCTATACCTCTAACTCAGTAGGCCTCAAATTGAAGAAGCGCTGCAGTATTAACGGCATGCCTATTTGATCACTCCTGGTTCACAGGAAGTATGTCCAGGCCACCCTGACTTTAGGCAAATGAGGGGCAAGGGAGCTTATTTTGGACACTGTCTTGGACTGCGCCCCTCATGGAAACCTCCAGCCAGAGGTTATGATGAGTATCTATATGGAAACAGATGAGGGACATGTGGGAGTGTTTTGGTTTTAATTGTGGTCATTGTATGGCAGTTAAAGGAGATGCCTGGGTCCACATGGGCTTGAACTCTGGTGTGATTACACTTAGAGAGTGCATTCTGGATCTGATCTCAGAGAACTTGTGCCATGTATTGTGTTGGGATTCTAGGAGGGCACGCATGAGAGTCTCCCTTGGAAACTGAGATCTAGGCCCAGGGTGGCTTTCCACAGAGCACTGGGAATCTCAGCCAGGATATCACATGATTTTTTTTTTTTTTCTGAAAGACTTGGCAGGCACGGGTGACAGTCAAAACACACATGGACCTCACATTGTAGACCTCAGTGGGTCTGATTTTATGTGACATTTTGGCCACTCCCTGGGAAGCCTTGTCTGTAACAGTTCTACAGAGCTTTCATTGAAATGAGGTTTCTCATCATTTAATGGTTCCTGTACGAATTGAAACCCACAGTGCCTCCAACTTCATCCGTGAAAAATGGCTAGATAAATACAATAAAATTATTGAAATTTCCATGACCAGGTGGCACTGTAGAAAATTTGGAAAACCGGTTGCTGATCATGAGTATACCAGACAGCACCTTGATTGACTAGGTTTCATCAAAATGGTGTAGAACAGAGATGCCAGTAAATTGGAGCGTGCTGAGTAGTGGGCCTAGAGCAGTGGAGGGGGGGTGTGTGATGAAACATCTGTGGTGGGGCCATGTTGATCTTCCATTGGCTCCGAAATGCCTTGTGACTGACATGGTACAACCACCAGACCCTTATATGTAACGGCATCATGTTATATAGAGAGGTTTCAGGGAAATGTTGAGAATTATGTTGCTATGGTCAAGGGGAAAAGCTTTGTGGAATAGAAGCATTGTTGGTATATTCTCTTGCAGACCCTTACCCACCACACGTGACAGAACTCCCTCAAGCACTGTGTCCCAGGTGATCTTTTTTTACTTCATAAGCAAATACCAAACTCCCAGTGCAGCAGCAAGAAACACCAGGAAAAGTAGAGGATGACCAAATGGCTTCACAGTCCACACGCAGAGACACTTAGGCCCCAGTGGACACAGTTTACCTACATAGAGAGAATTCAGCACTGCTGCCTCATGTTCATTGGAAAATATGAAACCATGTCCTCCAGGTCGCATAGATGCACACCCAGCTTTGATGGTCTCAGTACAAAGAAAGCTCCTTACGAAAACATATATTTCAAGTGCCCAACCTCAGAGGCAGTTTCTCAAGAAGTCTTTAGGGCAGCAGAGCTCCATGTTTGTGGAGTGCTTACCCTGTCCCATACTTTTGAAAACTCCTCTACGACCTCCAAGGTTGTGAACTCATGAGAATATTCATTTCCAGATATTTATTCACAGAATTTTTAACTCTTCTCCTCTAATTGTGTCTTACTTGGGACGAGGGTAATGTCTAGGCATTGTTCTGAATGAGAGTGGGAAGATTTTTATGCAGCATATATTTGAAATACTAAATCCCTGACACTAACCCATTCCCTACTAGACTCTGACTACTAATCCTAATATGATGGAGAAACATAACCCAAACAGAATAGAAATACAAGCATTTCAGAGGAGGCAGGGTGTATAGTTGGACATGCCTTTTGAAATATATAGGGTAGGAGTTATAAATCTAGTCAATTTTTAATTGAAATAGTTCTACATGTGTTTTTAAAGTTAACAAATATATGAATTACTGTCTTCCTTTCTCAGTAGCCTATTCAGCACATGTGTTTTAATATGCACATATAGAATCCTACCTGGTGTCACACGTACATTCTCGTGAGGTGGCTGACATGGCACATACAAATTGTGAGAAGTGATCACTCCTCCTAAACAATGTTGGAACTGAAAATTCAACCCATGGGTGAGCTTACTATTTGAACAAACTTATATAAAAATCCATATTCATTAAAATGAATATTTTCGGATATGATGATGATATATATTTCATGATGAATTTCAATTGGCATATATATTGCTATTTTTAATATATATATATAAAACATGTGTCTTATTATGCACTCCCTAAATTCATTCATATTGATGTATTTGGATTTTTAATCAACTTTTCACAAGATTATTCTCAGTAATATTCATCCACCTGAAATACATATTTGTTTCCTAGTACTGAAAACTAACTTCAGTGAATGGTGCAAACATATCCTAACATTTCTACAGTAACTGACCCTGTTTAACATCAATTCAAGTAGATTACTATGGGACATGATGTGTATTTTGATGTTCAATTTTATTCAACACTTCTACATTACTATTTATTCACTTTATGCACATCATAGGATATATATTTCATCCACAAGTTAGCAAATTCATACGCATTTGTCTGACTTTCATTCACTTCGTGCTTCAGAACACATGTATTCATCCATGTTTCTTGACTGATCTTTTCATGAGACTTCTTTCCAAACACATCATTTTCGATTTCCATAATCAATTTTGAAACACTTCAAAAGTTACCTTGAGCTTGGGGAGGGAATCTGAGCCCCGACTTTCTTAGTCATCCTCCAGAGTCAGAATGGCTGGCTGGTGTGGCTGTCGCTTTTTAGGGCAATTTTGGCCCAGTGTCCTTTTTTCTTTAGAGTAGGCACATTGATCTGAGGCCAGGGTGGCCTCTGGCATGGGCCAATGTTATCCATTCTTGTCTACCTGTTTCTTAATTTCTGGCCTATTTTTTTTTGTGACCAGGACCTTAGTCAACGCCTTAGTCTGCCTTTTGTTTCTTTTATCCTCCCCTTGCTCCCTTCTCTTCCTCAGTTTCTCTCTTATAGTATACGTTCTTGGCTTCTCTGACTAAATCTCTGAAAGTCATATCTTGTAATCAATCTAGCTTTGTAACTTTGTTTTAATATCCAAGCCAGTTTGCTCAATAAAGGCCATCGTGACAGATGCCTTTGATTCTCTTCCTGAGGATCAAAAGGAGTATATCTCGCCTCCATAATTCTCTCTAGAAACATAGTGGGAGAATCATCAGGCCCTTGAATAATCTCTCTTACCTTGGCCAAATTACTTTGTCCATAGCGGCTGCTTGGAGACACACTATTAGAGCCCGGTGATAAGGGGACAGATGCTCGCTACCTTCAAAGATTTTGGGGTCTCAGTTGGGTGGATTCAAGGGAAAGCCGCCTTTGATTATCTTGGGAAGTTGTGTCAGACGCAGATCTTGTTTGAGGGATTTTTTTTCTAGCTTCCTGGAGGATTCACTGTTGTTCCTCTGTCATGAAGAGAATCCCTAGGAGTTTTTGGCAGTCATCTGAAGTAGGCTGGTGTGAAAACATCAATGACTCAACCAGACCTGAGAGCCTGGTGGGGTCCTCAGAAAAAGGGGGATTATAATTTTTTAAGTTATATAGGTCTGACGAGGAGAAAGGCTAATACTGGTAGGCTTGCATTTTTTCCCCGTGGCCATCGTCAATCATTGGCCCATAGGGATGGAGGGGGAGCATCCCAAGAGTTCCAGGGTTTTCAATCATTCACCGCCAGCGAGTTCCTTTAGATGGTACAGCTTCCTCCAAGGGAAGAGGTGCTGTGTGTGCCGCAAAGGAATTATCTGGAGGGCGCTGGGCCGGCATAGCTTCCTCCAATGGAGGAGAGGCTGAGTCAGCAGCAGGGGAATCACTTAGAGGGTGTTGGATTTTGGGGGACAAGGGCAGGGGATAAGGAGGGGAAGGAGACTCCAGTAGAGTGAAATCTGGTGACTCAGGGAGAACAGAGGGTGTAGGAGGAGGAGGATCAGAGGATTTGAGAGTTCCTGGGGGAAGGAGTCAGAGTGGGGGCAGTGACAAGGAAAGGCTTCACCCATGGAGGAGGAGATATGCAGAGTTCCCGCCGAGTTAAGATATATGGCTGTTGATCCAGATGGCTATGTAGCACCGGCTGAAAGACAATATCTCTGACTTTTTTAAATTAGTGGGAAGTAGAAAGATCCTTCTAGGGGTAATCCAAATCCAAAGGTGGGCCATTCTGAAGCACAGAGAGTCTGCCACATCCGGCGCTTTACTGAAAAACAAAGATTCTGAGCCCTTAAGTGGACTTTGGTCCAGTGATCAAGTATCAGGGACAGAGGCATTGAAGTGCTCTGTCCCATAATGAAAGATACACAAACAGTTAAAGCAATGAAACATGACACAGACAAGACAAGGCAATGAAGACAGGCAATGGACGTCCAACACTGAGACCAGGACTGAGGAGCCGGCAAAACCCGATTGACTGGCAATACCGAATCCGAAAAAAAATATCAATGAGTCCAGGAGACTATCTCGTCCCCATAAATTTACGGGAAGATGATCCAATACATATGGCTGTAGAGTTCCTTCACATCCTTCAGGATCCTTCCAATCTAATACCATTGCACTTCTATGGGGATTATACGCTACTCCTAGGCCTTGAAGCGTTTGAGTGGCTTGTTGTAATGGCCAATGTTTTGGCCATTCTTGACGAGAGATGATGCTAAGGTCTGCGTCTGTATCCAGTAGCCCATTAAATTCATGCCCTTGAATATTTAGTTTAAGCATGGGGCCAGAATCTAAATTTAAAGAAAGCATAGCCCAATCTACACCTGTGGAGCCTAATCACTTGGAACCTCTTTCTACAGTACGACTGGAAAATTTTTCACGTAGGCTGGGTATTATTAGTAACTGTGCTATTCTATCTCCTGGTGAAATTACTAATATACCCTTTGGAGAACTGGCTATAATTTTTATTTCACCTTCATAGTCGAGATCAATTACCCCAGGACTTATCATAAGTCCTTTTAGAGTAGAAGAGCTGTGTCCCAATAATAAGCCTACTGTTCCTTTGGGAAGAGGTCCTTTTACCCCTGTGGAAATGAATTGAACTCCCATCTCTGCAGTTAGTACTGCTCTGGCAGAGTCACAGATGTCTAACCCTGCGCTCCCTCTGGTTTTTCTGATGAGGGATCTGATGGACAATGTGTCCTGGGCACTACCCTGATGTGGTTGATGGGTTTCTCCAGTGCTGCGTATATTTGTGGTTTTGGGCCCCGGAGAATTGAGCCCCCTTGTCCATTTTTTGGCAAAGGAGCTCCATGTTTTTGTCCACGATATTGTGGATAAACACCTGGTCCTTGTTCATTTTTTGATAATGGTGTACCCTCTATGGTGGTTTGAGAACAGCATTCATTAGCCCAAAGTCTCCCTCTACGGCATCGTGGACAAATACCTGGTATTCTACTCCTTTGATACCTAGTTTTGTTAAACCCTCCTCCTATGGGACAATTCCTTTTAAAATGTCCTGTTTTTTCACAATTGTAGCATGTTCTTGGCCTGGCATCTAAAGCCTGTTTTACTGCAGCTGCCACAATTTGCCCTTGTTCATTAATGTCTCTGGCATCTAAAGCCTGTTTTACTGTAGCTTCCACGACGTGCTCTTGTTCTTTAATGTCTCTACATAATTTAATATATGTGTTTGAATCTTCATGTTTCCATGGTCTAATGATATCTTTGCACCAACGATTCGCTTGCTCATAAGCCAGTTGTTTTAGTAATGGCATTGCTTCTTGTGTATTTCCAAAAACTCTGGTAGCTGTTTGAATAAGCCTATCTACAAATTCAGCATAAGGATCATTAGCTCCTTGTATTACCTTAGATAACTGACCTTGTAAACCTCCATTTCCTTGAAAAGTCTTCCATGCCTTAATTGCATCTATAGCAATCTGTGCATATACACCAGGATCATATGCACATTGCTGCTGCTGATCCTCATAAGGTCCCTTTCCTAACAATATATCTAGATTTCTCTGAGGATAACTAGCTGCTGCATTTTGCCTAGCCGTCTCCTTGCAAAATTCCTCATTGGCAATCTTCCATAACAGGTATTACCTCCATTTAGCACAGCTTTACACATATTAGCCCAATCTGCTGGCTTCATGTTCATGTTGTTAATGGATTTGATAATGCTTACAGTGAAGGGTGCTTGAGGACCATAGGTTGTTACAGCCTCTGTTAGCTGCTTCACTGTTTTGAAATTTAAAGCATGGTAATCTCACTGCCCTCCTGCCTCAAATACTGGGCATGTTAATATTTGAGATCTTGTCTCAGGATTCCAACTATCAACTGTGGGGGTTGGGGGCCTCCCAGCATATGGAGGTGGCCTTGTTAGTTGGACACTTACTTCCTCTGGTGATAGAAAGGTGTTAGTAGCAGTCTCCTGTAGAGGTTGTGCTGTTGGTTGGACACTTACACCCTCTGGTGATAGAAAGGTGTTAGTAGTAGTCTCCTGTTGTAACTTTCCCCCTGATGGCTTTTTCTGTTTTACACTTTCTTCCTCTGTCTGACTGGCTTGAAAGGCCTTCTCTTTTACTTGATTTTTTTCCTCTGTCTGACTAGTTCGAGAGACCTTTTCTTTTACTTGAATTTTTTCCTCTATTTGACTAACTTGAGAGACCTTCTATTTTACTTGAATCAATATGTCTTCTCCTTCCTCTACCATTGTCTGAACTGAAGGCTTTCCACTAAGCAAACAAGGTACAAACGTCCACAATAGCAATGTGCCAACTGGCAGAGTCCCTGGGCTTTTCTTTCCTATTCTTTTTAAATCTTCACCATGATGGTTCCATTGTGATATATTTAACAACTCCTCCTGAAAAAGCCATGGGCTACATTTTTGTATTGTATCAACGTATGCCCTGACTTTTCTTGATTTTACTGAGATGCCTCCTTCCTCTAACAATTTACTGAACACTCTTTCAGTTTTTTTTTTTTTTTTTTTTTTTTTTTTTTACTAATTTCTGATCCCGTATTTCTACTATAATACAACCCAACAAGATGACACCAAACAAAACAGCTCCTCAGGAAAAGCCGTCAGAGCCCAACTGCCACCACAGGCTTCCCACAAGCCTCTCCCTCAAACACAAGTCTCCTCCTCTTGAGGCCGATTGGCTGGGTCACGTGGGCGAAGCCAAAATGTCCCCCAATGAGCAGTTCCATGGTCTGAAAGGGCAGGGAACCAGCCCAATGTGCATCACCACAGAGGAGCCAATCAGCTAGATGTTGCTGGGGCCGCTGTGAGCCAATCATCCGCTGGCAGTCTGAAAGGTCGGGGAAACCGCTCATTGAGCATCTCAATGAGCATCACCACAGACAAGCAAATCAGCTAGATGATGCTGGGGCCGCTGTGAGCCAATCATCAGCCGGCAGATGGAAGTTTGCTGGCAGCTGCAAGTTTGCTGGGGCTCCTTTGGCTGTGGCTCTCAACAGATTATTCTCAGAAATATTCAACCACCTGACATACATATTTGTTTCCTAGTACTGAAAACTAACTTCAGTGAATGGTCCTTATATATCCTAATATTTCTATAGTAACTGACCAAGTTTAACATCAATGCAGTTAGATTCCTATGGGACATGATATGTATTTTTAAGTTCATTTTTATTCCACACTGGTACATTACTATTTCTTCAGTTTATGGACATCATAGGATATGTCCTTTCATCCACAAATTCACAAATTTATAGGCATGTGGTTCACTATCAATCACTTCCTCTTTCAGAAAACATGTATTCCTCTATGATTCTTTAGTGGTCTTTTCACTAGACTTCTTTCTAAAAACATTATTTTCGATTCTATACTCATTTTTGAAGCAAAACTCACACACTCTTCATGATAAACCGTAACCCTAATATTACCATTAGATGTATAACTGGTTGGAATGAATGTATATACATAAATATAAGATTTACTATATATTTTCAAATATAATTTCAATGCATTATTTAAAGTTGGAACCAGTTATATAATTTATTCACAATATGGTCTATTCATGCATCATCTCTTATTCATCAACACAGGGTAGGCCTATTTTATCCGCAATACTAATTTATAAGTTTTCAAAATATTGCTCCTCATATTGGTGGAAGAAATACTCATGTCATCTGATCTACATATATATTTTACCACAGTAATATTCTTGACACAAAATGCAAAGGTCACACTTATGATTGTACTAAAGCCTAAATTTAAAGTGAGCATGGATTACTAAAAACCTCCATGTCTAGGTTCCCTAATGCGCTCAAATGTCAATCCTATTGGTGACTAAATAATTGTTTCTTCCTAAGATTATATATTCAACCTCAACCCTGTTGAAAATATCTAATCCTATCACTCACTTTATACGTTGCCTGATTTCCTAATGTCTCTATTGATACATATTTACTCTCTTTCCTACATATTTTTCCCAGTTCATCATTGTGACTGACTCTTCACATGTGCTGACATTTACATTCACTCTCTAACTGAAACCCTATTGCTAAAGAACTTTTGGTCCAACTCCTAGACTCACTCTTCTTCCTAATCCTACAGACAATCTTCCTAATCCTATGGACTATCCCTTTTGGACTGGATGATCTCTTCTAAATTCAGTCATCTGAGGTACAGCAACCTATGCCATTGTAAATAAATTTATCTGAGACCTCGGTGCAGAACATAATTCAAGCTTAGTATGCCAATCAATCGCCAAATGCCCTTCTGGGCTTCAAATCTTACCTAGATTTCTTTTTTCGTACTTATATTTCACGTCTATATTCTTATAAGTATCAGAGGTTCCCAAACCATTATTCATCCAGCAGAATGATTCCTAACCAAAATCGAACATGCTATTAACCCTAACCATACAATGTTCCGTCAATCTAACTTTACAGAAGAGGAGGGACCGAGTTGGTCTTACAATACAGGAAGGTAGGGGATCTTCCACCTGCTGAGAACCTCAAAAGTCCATGCAGAAATGATCGATGGAGAAGATTTAGGCAGCTATTTAGGACCTGAGAGAGGAAAAGTCATCTTCCATGGCAAACAACCTAGTCAGGATGAAGGGATGTTTCTGAATCAGCCTCTCTCTTCTTAATGTAGAGAAGTCGGATCAAACCAGGCCTTTGTGGAGAGCTGTTCCCAGGTGCCTATGGTTTCTATACCATTCTAATTTGTGAATGTGTCACAAGAAGTAGGGGCCGCCTCCATCTTATGAGAACCTAGGAAGCAACTGTTAGGACATATTGGTGGCCAAGTCAGTGACCTCATTCAGTTACTGAAGGAAGTGACCTCACCTACTTCCTTGGTGATGGAATTCTCTGAATTTGGGATCCAGGAAGCCAGGCACCCAAAGCCATTACCCGTCCAAGTCCCAGTGGTCTCACTTGTTTGGATTTACCAAGGATAGAATCAGTCTTTCTAGGTACCTCTTCATGTGACGGTGGCCAAATTTCAAGAAAGCTCTGAAGAGGGGCCTTTCCTGACAAGACTGGAATTGGCTCACCACTGCCTCCTGACAACTTCACAGAGTTGGTGAATGACACCAGATCTGAGACAGGAAAGGCCATTTCAGAGGAACATCGTATGGCCTACCAGTCAGAGGACATTCAGAAGAGTCACAGACCTACTTGGGGGAAGGAGGTGCCTGGGTGTGTGGATGTCAGTTTGTGGTTTTGTCTCATGTTCTGAGAATAGGTAGAAAAAACGTGATTTATTTCTTTTGGAATGGACTGTTTCTAATAAGTCATTTGACATGGTGAGTGTTTCTATTTCTGTGTATGCCACTGTGTCCGTGGTTGTAGACATTAGAAAAGAGAATGCATCAATGAATATGTCCTGTGTAGTAGAATGCCTCCCAGCAATCAACTTGTCCAATTTATGAAAGGACTGCGGCTTGCCTTACCAATGGGAAACACCTACAACCTTCCTAAGTTCCTGTTTTCTTCCAGAATCCTGGCCACTAGCCAGAATATGCTCATTGTTTTTTATCCATGATATGTACCACCTCCAATCACTGTGACATGACCATGTACTGAATAGCTGAAGGAATTGGCATGGCGAGAATCTCAAAAAACTCAGATATCAGTGTGGCTAGGAAACTCTCAGTGGAGATACCCTGCTTTGGGCCTTTTGCTTACATTTTGTTCTGTTGCCCTGAATGTCAGGAAGGTATTTGCCTCTGGCCACCCCTTTGTGAAGACTGAAAAAAACAGTTATCAAATGGAAATGAATGAGGATCACCTGTGGCTCTTGGCATAATTGCTTTGGAAAGGGAGGTGTCTGAATCAGCCACTTGGCCCTGTGTGAGGCTCCAGCTTAGATTCTCAGCACCTGATGGATCTAAAGAAAGATCCCATGTGTGCATCCAAAACCAAAATGGCAAAAAGATCAGTCATTGTGGATGAAGTCTCTAGCCTTCTTCTGTGATGTTCCTGACTCCATCAAGTGAGAATAGGGATCCTTTGGGTCAAATGAGTTATTCAAAACCCTGCAGAAGTGCTTGGGTTTTCTCATGACTCCAAACCACATAAAGAATCTATACCTGACATTCAGTAGGCCTCAAAATGGAGAAGCAGAGCAGTATTAACGGCAGGTCTTTTTAATCACTCCTGGTTCACAGGAATGGTGTCCAGGCCACCCTGACTTTAGGCAAATGAGGGCCAAAGGTGCTCATTTTGGTCACTGTCTTGGGCTGCGCCCCTCATGGAAAAATTCAGCCAGAGGTTATGATGAGTGTCTATATGGAGAACATGAGGGCCTTGTGGGAGTGTTTAGGTTTTAATTTTGGTCATTTGTGTGGCGGTTGGAAGAAATGAATGGGTCCAACTGGTCTTGAACTCTGGTGTGAGTTCAAGGGGACTTAGAGACTGAGTTCTGGAACTGAACTCAGAGAAGTATTGCCATGAATTGTGTTGGGATTTTCGCAGGCCACACATGAGAGTCCCCCTTATAAACTGAGATCTAGGTCCAGGGTGGCTTTCCACAGAGCACTGAGAATCACAGCCTGGATATCACATGATTTTTTCTAAAACACATGGCAGGCATACTTGAGCGTCAAAACACACATGGACCTCACATTGTAGACCTCAATAGTCCTGGATTTCGGTGACCTTTTGGCCACTCCTTGGGAAGACTTGCCTGTGAGAGTTTTCCAGAGGTTTCATTGAAATGAGCTTCCTCACCATTTAATGTTTCCTGAAAAAATTGAAACCCACAGTGCCTCCAACCTCATGCTTGAATAATGGCTAGATAAATACCATGAAATTCTTAAAATTCCCTTGACCAGGTTGCACAGGAGAACCTTTGGATATACTGTTGCTGACGATGAGTGTATCAGACAGTTTCTTGATTGACTGTGTTTCATGAAAATGGTGTAGAACAGAGATGCCAGTAAGTTCAAGCCTGCTGATTAGTGGGCCTACAGCAGAGATGTGCAGTTTTGTGATAAAACTTCTGTCGTGGGGCCTTGTGGATCTGCCTTTGACTTCCATATGGCTTGTGGCTGACATGGTGCATCCAGCAGACCCTTATATGTAAAGGCATCTTTTTATAAGTAGATGTTTAAGGGAAATCTTAACAATCAGGTTATTATGGTCAAGGGGGCAAACTGTGTGAGATAGAAACCTGGTTGGTGCATTCTCCTGCTGACCCTGACCCACCACACATGACAGAACTCCCTCCAGCACTGTGTTCCAGTTGAGCTCCTTGTATTCCATGAAGCAAATATTAAATTCCCAGTGCAGCACCAAGAATCACGACGAAATTTGGAGGATGACCAAATGGATACACAGCCAACATGTGGATACACTTAGTCCCCCGTGGCCACAGTTTACCTACAAAGACAGAATTCAGCACTGCTGCCTCATGTTCATTGGAAAATAAGAAACCATATCCACAAGGTCACAGAGATGAAGACCCAGCTTTGATGGTCTCCCTAGAAAGGAAGCTAAAGCTCCTGACAACAACATATGTTTTAAGTGCCCAACCTCAGAGACAGTTTCTCAAGAAGTCTTTAGGCAGGCAGAGGTCCATGTTTGTGGAGTGTTTACCCTGTCCCTTACTTTTGGAAACTCCTCTACCACTTCCAAGGTTGTGAACTCCTGATCGTATTCCATTCCAGATATGTAGTCATGGATTTTCTAACTCTTCTCCTCTAATTGTGTGTTACTTGGGGCGTAGGTGATATCTAGGTGTTGTTCTTGATGAGAGTGGGAAGATTTTTGTGTACCACATATTTGCATACACATTGGATTCATTTTTCTATTTTCCATTCAATATACTGATTCCCTGACACTAACTCACACCCTACTAGACTCTGATTACTAATCCTAATATAATGGAGGAAAGTAACCGAAACATTATAGAAACACAAGCAGTTCAGAGGAGGCATGGTGTATAGTTGGACTTGTTATTTGCATGATAAATGGTAGGTGTTAAAAATATAGTCAATTGTTAATTGAAATAGTTCTCCATTCTTTTTAATGTTAACTTATTTCTGAATTTCTGTCTCCATTTCTCTGGAGCCTATTCAGCACATGTATTTTTATATGCACATATAGAATCCTACCTGGTATCACACGTACATTTTTGTGAGGTGGCTAACTTTGCAGATACAAATTGTGAGAAGAGATCACTACTCCTAAACGCTTTTGGATCTTAAAATTCCACCTATGGGTGAGGTTCCTAGTTGAACAACATTATACATAAATCCATGTTCACTAAAATGAATACTTTTTAATCTGTGGATGATATATATTTCAAGATAAATTTTGATACCCATATATATTTATATATTGCTACTTTTTAATGTATCTGTGATATATATATATATATATATATATATATATATATATATATATATATATTTTACACCCTCCTGATTTTTCAAAATATGAAATATATGTGTCTTATATACACTCCCTAAATTCATTCATGTCATGAATGTGGATTTATAATAAAATGTTCACAAGATTATGCTCAGATATATTCATCCACCTGAAATATATATTTGATTCCTAGTACTGAAAACTAACTTTAGTAAATGGTCCTTTTAAATCCTAATGTTTCTACAGTAACTGACCCAGTTTAACATCAATGCAAGTAGATTCCTATGGGACATGATATGTATTTTGACATTCATTTTCTTTCAACACTGGTACATTACTATTTTTTTCAGTTTTTGCACATCATAGGATATATATTTCATCCACAAGTTAGGAAATTTATACGTTTTTTTATACTTACAATCACTTCCTGCTTCAGAACACATGTATTCCTCTAGGTTTCTTGATTCGTCTTTTCATGAGACTTCTTTCCAAACACATAATTTTCCATTTCCATAATCACTTTTGAAGCTAAACTCACACACCTTTCATGATAAAACGTAACCCTAATATTACCATTAGATGCATAACTCGTTGGAATGAATGATTGTATATCAATATAAGATTTCTTATATATTTTCAGATATCAATTCAATCCATGATTTAAAGTGGAAACAGTTATATTATTTATTCACAGTATTGTCAATTCATGCATTACTTCTATATTCATAGACACAGGGTACAACTCTGTGTACCCCCAACACTAATTTATACGTCTTCAAAATATTGCTCCCAGAAATGTTAGAAAAAATACTCATGTCACCTGATCTACATATACATTTTATCACTGTAATATTCTGATCACAAAATGCAAAGGTCAAACTTATGATTGTAGCAAATCCTAAATGGAAAGTGATCCTGGATTACTAAAAACATCCATGTCCAGGTTGCCTAATGCTCTCAAATTTCAATCATATTGCTGACTACATATTTGTTTCTTCCTAAGATTATACATTGAAACTCAACCTTGTTGTTAATGTCTAATCCTATCATTCACTTTATACTTTGCCTGATTTCATAATGTGTGTATTGATATCTGATTTCCTACATATTTTCTCCAGTTCATCATTGTGACTGACTCTTCACATGTGCTGACATTTACATTCACTCTCTAACCGAAACCCTATTGCTAAGGAACTTTTGTTCCAAATCCTATACACAGTCTTTTTCCTAAACCTACCAACTATATTCCTAATCCTACCAACTATCCCTTTTTGAATGGATGTTCTCTTCTACATTTAATTATCCAAGTAAAGGTCGGATGAGGTCGAAAGAAGAGACCACCAAGAGACTATCTCATGCAACAGCGCAGTGTTTATTGGGGGTCCAGCATGCTGATGCTCAGAGCTCACTTGAATAGAGTAGAGAGCCCTTAGAACAGCTTAAGCAGAGCTTATACACTTTCCTTGGTGACGGCAGGGAGGGAAGTTTATTGATAGGTCAGGGCGAGTGGTCAGTTTGCATGCAACCCAGTGAGGGAGCACATTCTGCAGTTAGTCAGTTGGGGACAGCACATTCTGGGAACAAGATTAGCAAACATTTCTCAAGATTTCAACAGTGTTTTGTTAAGCATACAGGAAAAAAGGAAGTGAAAAGTACCTATTCAATTAACCTTTCATTCCCCACTTCTTCTTCTGGCTACTTTTAATCATAAAAGTGATCATTGTGGGGTGTCACATTCTATGTTTGCTAGTGGGGTATTACCATAAGTTTAACTCATCCAATTTGAGCTTGGAAAAAAGAAATTACACGGTTGAGCAAACAGGGTTTTATAGTTAGCAATAATATGAGGATTATTATTGAACTGTCCAGGGTTGATAAATGCGTAGTTAACAGGGGGACTGTGTGAACCAAGACTCAAACCACACTTTTTGGGCCTCTCTCTCTCATTGACACTCTTCAAGGCATCTATTTAATTTACTCCTAGATTTTTTTACAACTCCAGTATGGTCGGCAAAAACACAACATTCTCCATCAATGCAGAACAAAGTCCCCCTTCTTTCATGAAGAGGAGGTTCAACCCTCGCCTTTTCTGTAAAATAACTTCAGAGAGAGAGGTTAAAGATTCCTGCAAAGCCAAGATGGAGGATTCTAATATCTTTAAGTTTTGGTCTATTGCTGCTTCTAATTGTGTCATTTGTTGTATCCCATGGACCAAGGCAGTGGTTCTTGTGCTCACACCTGCAGCAACTCCTATTCCTAATAGGATGGCTAAAGTGATGGATATATGTTCTCAGTGGTACCGAGTTTTATGCCCCCCTATTTGAACTTCAAATGAACCTGCATTTTGATAAAGCACTCTGGGAAACATCTGCACCTTTACACATTTAATCACATCGTCTTGACAATTTCTTGAAAACATAAACAATGTTTAAGTCTATAGAATTATACTGTTGTAGAGACGGACAAGGCACGGCACCTAAGATACTACCAAAAACAGGGAAACTTTCCATTTTATTAGCAACCGGATTCAGAGGGCATTACTTCTGTTATAATCAATTAATTCCCTGAAACTCACGTTTAGGTAGTTTCAGAATTTTGTACCCAACATATAAGGGAAGGGGCGCAGAAGTTCACAGCCTGCAGAAGTTCACAAAAAGCAGATTTTTTTCTGTTTTATTCCTCTGTTCTGGGCAAGTTAACTTTTCAAGGACACCTGGGTGAAGGAGAGCTTTTTTTTCCCTTTATTTTTCCCCCTTCCAGCTGTTACCATGGAGCCCAGTTGGTAACTTCTTTATCTTTGAAATGTAGCCATCTCTGTGAAGCCCCAGATCAATGCCAAAGGCCTTGTTCACATATTTTGTGAAAAACTAGTAAGGGGGTGTCTAACTTAGGAGTGCTGATATTTTTAGCCAGTGACCAAGTACAACAGGGCAACATGGAAAGAGGAAGTTTATCTACTTTGAAGTCTTTCATGGGGACTCTTTTCCTGAAAGTCCTAAAGTCAGCCATGCTGAAGACTTCCGTAGAAGGTCAATTAATGTTTTTCTGTGGGCCTGGAACAGAGGGGGGAGATGGGGAAGGCATGGCTGTGAGCAGCTCCGTGGATCTGAGAATGAGGTAGCAGAGATGTGAAAGAATACTGGCAAAGGTGTTTGTGATTTTCCTAGCAACAAAAAGGTGAGCAGTAGAACAGGTAGAACAGAGGAGAAGATAGGAGTTAGTATCCCTAAATGCCTGTGAGGGACTTTAAATTCTTAGTAACCTGTTTTCACTAATGACAAAGAAACTTTAAAGGCCATTTTCACTACATCTTGGATAGGGGTCTGAGGGTTCTCCTCAGCTGGTTTGAGCTTTGGGTTAGCTGTTAAGAGGAACTGGTGGGACCCGGTGTGGGCACTGACTGGAGAAGAGAGGAGTGATTCGGTGGAGGGTTACCTCAGTACCTGCTACCTCAGAAAGGGGGAAATGGTCTGAGATCCGGCGGAGGTTTGGGTTTTTGATCTAGTAATTGGAGGGGAGAAATCATGTTGCTGAGGTGAGAGTGACAGCAGAGAGTCTGGAGCGGAAGGCTGAGTGTGAGGACCTATTGGAGAAGCATAGTTCAGGATGTGAGCGAAGGAGGGAAAAGGCCTCCACATAGGGAAATCTCCTTTCACCCTTTTGAGGACATTCAGAAGTTAAAAAGGTCATGCAGAATTTGAGGATCTAGAGACCCCTCTAGGGGCCAACAGTTTGGGTGATCTAATTGGTAATAGGGCCAATGCTGTGTACAGAATTTGATGAGGAGTTTGGGTTCCATCATGCACTGCCTGTATGATCACATCCCTAGACTTACAGAAGAAGTTGGCATTCCCCCCACACAACCGTGACTGTTTGTGGCTTTGGTAGTCCACCGGGCAAACATAGTAATCTAGGCTAGCCAACCTGCATCTGGCTCGCGTGTCCCTACATCCATAATGATTGTTTCCATTATCAATGGTGCAGAATGGATTTAATGGAAATTTAGTGGGATCCTCTTCATCAGGTATATCCCAATAGGAAAGACCTATAGCCAGCTGACAAATGTCTGGGTGGATAGATGTCCACCAAGTCCCTAAGTGGGCTGCATGCGAGATAGATCATACTTCTTTACCAGTAGGATTTGTGATCAGCCATCGCTGCTGAACGGGTTTAATAGGTTTAGGACTACTGGTGGTCAAGGGAAGAGTCTATAGCCTTAGACACAGGGTAAATACACAATTTGAAAGTTTTACCAATCTTTTCCATTTTCCAGCCAGAGTCTGGCAGGGCGCAGGCTTGAGATGAGAGGTATGGATCCAGGAAGTGATTCTGTCTTCCTTTACCGCTGTAGGTGTTATAAGTAGCACCTTGTATCATCATTTCCAGTGGGGTTTCAGGGATGACACCTGATGTCGACTTATGTAGATGAAGTCTCTTACTTGATATTGATGTAGAGTCCATTCGTCCCCAGGTTGATAGGCATTGGCCATCTGTTTTCACAGGTATCCCTGAGTTCTTTCAAGAGCTTTAATTCAGTCAAGCAATGGGGTGTGGAAGGAATCGTTAGGTCTTAGAGTTGGGGTTAGGTCCCTTACTGAAGGAGGGGAACCATGGACAATTTCATAGGGGGTAAGGTTACACAAAGAAACAGAGGGAGTGTTTCTTCCATGAAATAGTGCATAAGGAAGGAGCATAGTACAATCTATTATGCAGGTTTCTAAGCTTAATTTCGTTATGGTCTCTTTAATGGTTCTATTCATTCTTTCTACCTGTCCTGAACTCGGTGGTTTATAAGCACAATGTAACTTTTAATTAATCCCCAGGGTCTTGCCTAACCCCTGACTTACTTGGGCTACAAACGCCAGTCCATTATCAGACCTTATTACTTTAGGCAGGCCGTATCTTGTAAAAATATCTTTCAGGATCTTCTTGACAACCATTTGCGCTGTTTCGTTTTTTTTCTTTTTTCCTGGAAAAGGCTTCAATCCATCCTCAAAATATATCTACAAAGACTAGGCGATATTTAATTTCAAACCTTGCTGGCTTAATTTTAGTAAAGTCCACTTCCCAGAATTGTCCTGGTCTGGTTCCTCGTAGGTGCTTTTTTGCAGGAAGCTTGGAAGGGTAAGCATTAACCATGACAGACCTGACAGGCTTTTGTTACCCATTCAGTTATTTCCTTTTGCTTTGAGTCGGTTAGTAAAAACTCTGTTCTTCATCCTTCAGGAATGAATGCAATTTCTTTGAACCAAGGTGAGTGAGTTGATATACATTTTCTACTGACATATTTAGAGCCGTGACTATAGGAGTTTTTATTGAAGGATTTAGAAATTCCACTTGTGGGCCTTCAGGGTTAAAAGTTATTTTGGCCCGGAGCTTGGTGAGCAGATCTCTGCCCATCAATGGGGCCGGGCATTCTGGGATTACTAAGAACGAGTGATGGATTTTTCCTTTCCCCTGGTCCATGGTCCTCTTAGTTGTCCAAACCCGATATTTTCTGCCATTAGCCCCTTGAATTAGAGACCTTTTTATTTGATAGAGAGACCAATGGGGCCATAAGGGCAGAGTATATTGCCCCTGTATCCACTTCAAAGTTTGCTAGGGTCCCCTCCACTTCAAAATTTACCCTGAGCTCTCGGAGGGGATCTGAGACCCAACATTCTTAGTCATCCTCCAGAGTCAGAATGCCTGCCTAGAGTGGCTGTCTCTTTCAATGGCACTCTTTGAAGCAGTGTCCTTTTTCTTTACAGTAGGCACATTAAATTGAGGCCAGGGGTGGCCTCTAGTCTGGGCCCCGGTATCCCTTCCTGTCTCCATGTTTCTTATTTCTGGCCTATTTGTTGTTGTGACCAGGACCTTAGTCAATGCCTTAGTCTGTCTTTTGTTTCTTTTATCCTTACTTTGCTCCCTACTCTTCCTCACTTTCTTTCTTATAGTATACCTTCTCGGCTACTCTGACTAAATCTCTCAAAGTCATATCTTGTAATCCATCTAAGCATTGTAACTTTCTTTTAATATCCAGGGCAGCTTGCCCATAAAGGCCATCTTGACAGATGACTTTTGATCCTCTGCCTGAGGATCGAAAGAGTATATCTCCTATATGCCTCCATAATTCTCTCTAAAAACATAGAGGGAGATTCATCAGGCCCTTGAATAATCTCTCTTAACTTGGCAAAATTTGTAAGTCGCCTAGCGGCCACTAAGATACCCACAATTAGAGCCCAGTGATAAGTGGACAGATGCTCCCTACCTTCAAAGGTGTTGGGGTCCCAGTTTCGTCGATTCAAGGGAAAGCCGGGTTAAATATGTTGGGAAGTTTTGTCGGTTACACATCTGGTCAGAGGATATTTTTCTCTAGCATCCAGGAGGATTCTCTTTTGTTTCTCTGTCATGAAGAGACAACCCTAGGTGTTGTTGGCAGTCATCCCAAGTAGGCTGGTGTGAAAACATCAATGACTCAACCACACCTAGGAGCCGGTTGGGGTCCTCGGTAAAACAGGGATTTTTATTTTTCCAGTTATATTGGTCTGAAGAGGAGAAAGGTAAATACTGGTAGGCTTGCATTTTTCCCCCAAGGCCGTTGTCAATCATTGGCCCCTAGGGATGGAGGGGGAGCATCATTCGAGTTCCAGGTTTTTCAATCATTCACCGCTGGTGAGTACCTTTAGCCGGGCTAGCTTCCTCCAGAAGAGGAGGGGCTGTGTGTGCCGCGGGGAAATTATCTGGAGGGCGCTGGGCTGGCTTAGCTTTCTCCAATGGTGGAGAGGTTGAGTCAGCAGCAGGGGAATCACTTAGAGGGTGTTGGTCTTTGGGGGACGTGGGCAGGAGATAAGGAGGGGGACGAGAGTCCAGTAGAGTCAAATCTTGTGTCTCAGGGAGAACAGAGGTTGGAGGAGGAGGAGGAGCAGAGGGTTTGAGAGATCATGGGGGAAGCAGTAGGAGTGGGGGTAGGGGCAAGGAAATGCTTCACCCATGAAGGAGATTTGCAGAGGTCCTGCCAAGTTAAGATATATGGCTGTTGATCCAGATGGCTATGTGGCCCTGGCTGAAAGACAATATCGTCTGACTTTTTAAATTAGTGGGAAGTAGAAAGATCCTTCTAGGGGCCATCCGAATACAAAGGTGGGCCATTCTGAGGCACAGAGAGTCTGCCAGGTCCAGAATTTTACTGAAAAAGAAAGATTCTGAGCCCTTAAGGGTACTTTGGTCCAGTGATCGAGGGTTAGGGACACAGGCATTGAAGTGCTCTGTCCCATAATGAAAGATACACAAACAGTAAAAGCAACGACACACGACACAGACAAGACAAGAAAATAAAGACAGACAATGGAACTTCGAACACTGAGACCAGGACTAAGTATCTGGCCCAACCCGATGGGCTGGCGATACTGAATCTGAAACAAAATATCACTGAATTGAGGAGACTATTGCTCCTCGATTTCCCGAATACTCTGGAGCATCCCCCAGGGATGTGGCCTGTGGCTCTGTGACACGTATGTCAGCCACCGTCGGAGAGAGCTCACACTCTTCATTGACAGCCATTTTGCGAAGCCCTAACCTGAAACCTGAAACCAGAAAGAGGCACCATACATACCCCAAGAGGAGCCTGTTGGGGTCTCTCGTTCGCCGCTGCCGGATCTCAGTGGAACCTCCATATGTAAAGGTCAGGCGAGCATCGGGTGAAGAGCCCACCAAGAGACTGTCTCATGCAAAAGCAAAGGGTTTATTGGGGATTCAGCATGTTGGGGCTCAGAGCTCACTTGAATAGAGCAGAGAGCCCTGAGAACAGCTTAAGCAGAGCTTATATACTTTCCTTGGAGAGGGCAGAGAGGGAACTTTATTGTTTGGTCTGGGCGAGTGAGCAGTTTGCGTGCAACCGGGTGAATGAGTACATTCTGTAGGTTGGCAGTTGGGGACAGCACATTCTGGGAACAAGATTAGCAAACAGTTCTCAAGATTTCAATAGTGTTTTGTTAAGCATACAGAAAAACAGCAAGCGACATTTACCTATTTTACTAAATTTTCATTACCGAATATACTTTGCCAGATTTCCTAATGTCTCTATTGAAATCTGCTTTCCTACATATTTTCCCCAGTACATCATTGTGACTGACTCTTCACAAGTGCTGACATTTACATTCACTCTATACCCGAAACCCCATAGCTAAAGAACTTTTGGTGCAAATCCTATACTTACTCTCCGTTCTAAACTTACCAACTATCGTCCTAATCCTACCGACTATGCTTTTTTTTAATTTTTTTTCTTAAAGAAAGAGTTAGAGAGAGAGGAAGAGAGAGAGAGAATTTTTTAACATTTAGTTTTTTTAGTACTTGGCAGACACAACATCTTTGTTTGTACGTGGTGCTGAGGATCGAACTCGGGCCGCACGCATGCCAGGCGAGCGCGCTACCACTTGAGCCACATCCCCAGCCCCCCGACTATCCATTTTTGACTGGAAGTTCTTTTTGACAATCAATCATTCAAAGTACAAGGTCCTATGCCTTTGTATATTGATTTATCTGAGACATCTGTGCAGAAAATAAATCAAAGCTAAATATTGCAATCAAAGACCCAATGCCCTTCTGGGCTTCAAATATTACCTTTATTTCTGTTTTTGTACTTATATTTTACCTATATATTCTTGAAAATATCGAAGGTTCGCCATACCATTATTCATTCAGCAGAATGATTCCTAACCCCAATCGAAACTGTTATTAACCCTAACCATACACTCTTCCCTCAATCTAACTTTACAGAAGAGCAGGGACAGAGTTGATCTTAAAATACAGGAATGTACGGTTTCTTCCAACTGCTGAGAAACTCAAAGGTCCACGCAAAATGATCTCTGGAGAAGTTGTAGGCACATATGTAGGAACTGAGAGAGCAAAAGTCATCTTCCATTGAAAACAACCTGGTCAGGATGAAGGGATGTGTCTGAATCAGCCTCTCTCTTCTTAATATGGAGAAGAAGGACCAAACCAGGCCAGTGTGGAGAGCACTTCCCGGGTGCCTATGGTTGATATACCATTCGAACTTTTGAAAGTGTCACAGGATGTAGGGGCAGCCTCCATTTCATGGGACACTTTGAAGCAACTGTTAGAACAAAGTGGTTGCCAAGGCAGTGACCTCATTCAGATCATGAAGGAAGTGACCTCACCTAACATCCTTTGTGATGGAACACTCTGAACTTGAGATCCAGGAAGCTAGGCACCCAAATCCTGTTTCAGTCCCAGTCCCAGTCCAAGTGGTCTCAATTGTTCGGATTTACCAAGGACAGAGTCAGTCTTTCTTGGTACCTACGGAGGTGAGGATGCCCAAATGCCAGGAAAGCTCTGAAGAGTGGTCTTTCCTGAGAAAGCAGTTAGTGGATCACCGCTGGCTCCTGAGAACTTCACAGTGTTGACCAAGGAGACCAGATCTGAGACAGGACAGGACATTTCGGGGTAACATAGTATGGCCCACCAATCAGAGGACACTATGGATACTCTCAGACTGACTTGGGGGAAGAAATTGTCTTTGTGGATGTGGCTGTTGGTTTGTGGTTTGGTCTCATGTTCTGAGAATAGGTAATAAAGGCGGTTTTTTGGTTTGAAGTGAATTGTTTCTAATAAGTCTTATGAAAAGGCGAGTGTTTCTAAGTCTGTGTATCCCACTGTGTCCGTGGTTCTAGACATCAGAAAAGAGAATGCATCAATGGATGACTCCTGTCTAGTAGAAATCTTCCCAACATTCATCCTGCCAATTTATGAATGGACTGCGGCTTGCCTTATGAATGGGCAACACCTACTATCTTCCTAAGTTTCAATTTTGTTCCTGAATTCACTCCACTCTCCAAAATAGGCTCATGGTTATGTGTCCAATATATATACCACCTCCAAGCTCTGTGGCATGGCCATGTACTGGATAGCTAAAGGGAATGGCGAGCATCTCAGAAAACTCAGATATCAGTGTGACCAGGAAAGTCTCAGTGGAGAAATCCTGCTTTGGGCCATTTGCTTACCTATTGTTCTGTTGCCCTGAATTTCAGAAAGCTTTTTGCCTCAGACTACTCCTTTGTGAAGCCTGAAGAAAAGAGTCTTCAAATGCAAATGAATGGGCATCACCTGTGGCTCTTTGCTTGATTTCTTTGGAAAGGGATGTGTCTGAATCAGCCTCATGACCCTGTGTGATGCTGTGGCTTAGATTCTTAGCACCTGATGGATCTAAAGAAAGATACCATGTGTGCATCCAAAACCAAAATGGCCAAATGAGGAGTCAGTGTGGATTAAGTCTTTTGCTTTCCTCTGTTAGGTTCCTGAAATCCATCAAGTGAGAATAGGGATCTTTTGGGTCAAATGAGTTCTTCAAACCCTGCAGAGACTAGCCCAGAGGTGCTTGGCTTTTCTCATGACTCCAAATCACATAAAGAATCTATACCTGAAAGTAAGTAGGCCCCAAATTGGAGATGCAGAGCAGTATTAAGTGCAGGCCTATTTAATCACTCTTGGTTCTCAGGAAGGGTGTCCAGGCCACCCTGACTTTAGGCAAATGAGGGGCAAGGGAACTTATTTGGATACTGTCTTTGTCTGTGCCCCTCATGGAAATTTCCAGCCAGAGGTTATGATAAGTGTCTATATGGAGAATGTTGAGGGCCATGTGGGAGTGTTTTGGTTTTAATTCTGGTCGTTTGTGTGGCGGTTGGAAGAGATGACTTAGTTCACCTGGGCTTGAACTCTGGTGTTATTAGAGACTGAATTCTGGAACTGTCCTCAGAGAAGTATTGCCATGAATTGTGTTGGAATTTTAGGAGGCAACACATGAGAGTCATCCTGAAAACTGAGATCCTGGCCAAGGTGGCTTCCAAAGAGCACTGGGAATCTCAGCCAGGATTTCACGTGATTTTATTCTGAAAGTCTTGGCAGCCATAATTGAGAGTCAAAACACACATAGACCTCACATTTTAGACCTCAATGGGCCTGGATTCATGTGAAATATTGGCCACTCTTTGGGAAGCCTTGCCTGTGAGAGTTCTCCAGAGATTTCTTTGAAATGAGCTTCCTCACCATTTAATGTTTCCTAAATAATTTGAAACCAACAGTGCCTCCAACTTCATCTTTGAAAAATAGCTAAATACATACCATGAATTTTTTGAAATTTCAATGACCAGGTGGCAATGGAGAAACTTTGGATGACTTGTTGCTGGTCATGAGTGTACCAGACTGTGCTTGGATTTACTTGGTTTCATGAAAATAGTGTAGAAAAGTGATCCCTGTAAGTTGGAGACTGCTGAGTAGTGGGCCTAGAGCAGTGGTGTGCAGGTATGTGATAAAACATCTGTGGTGGTACCATGTGGATCTGCCCTTGGATTCCAAATGGCTTGAGACTGACATGGTGAAGTCAGCAGACCCTATTATATAAAAGCATCTTGTTATATGGAGAGGTTTCCGGGCAATGTTCAGAATCAGATTGCTATGGACAAGCGGGCAAGCTATGTGGGGTAGAAGCCTGGTTGGTGCATTTTCCTGCAGACCTTGACCCACCACATGTGACAGAACTCCCTCCATCACTGGTACCTGTTGAACTCCTTGTATTTCCTGAAGCAAATACCAAATTCACAGTGCAGCGGCAAGAAACACCTCGAAAAGTGGAAGATGATCAAATGGCTTCACAGTCCACATGGGAAGACACTAAGACCCCAGTGGCCACAGTTTACCTACAAAGAGAGAATTCAGCACTGCTTCCTCATGTTCATTGGAAAATAAATAACCATATCTTCCAGGTCACAGAGATCAGACCCAGCTTTGTTGGTCTCACTAGAAAGGATGCTAAAATTCCTGACAACAACATATATTTCAAGTGCCCAACCTCAGAGGCAGTTTCTCAAGAGTCTTTAGGCCCAATGAGCTCCATGTTTGTGGAGTGTTTACCCTGTCCCTCACTTTTGGAAACTCCTCTACCACATCCAAGATTGTGAACTCCTGAATATTTTTTATTTCCGATATGTATTCACAGATTTCCTAACTCTTCTTCTCTAATTGTGTTTATTTGGGGCAAAGGTAATGTAAAGGCAACGTTCTGGATGAGAGTGGGAATATTTTTGTGTAGCACATATTTGCATACACATTGGATTCATTTTCCTATTTTCCATTCGAATTACTGAATTCCTGACATTAACCCATACCCTAATAGACTCTGACTACTAATCCTAAAATGATGGACAAAAATAACCAAACAGAATGGAAATGAAAGCAGTTCAGAGAAGGCATGGTGTATAGTTGGACTTTCCTTTTGAATGATAAAGGGTAGGTGTTATAAATCTAGTCAATTTTTAATTGAAATTGATCTCCATGTGTTTTTAAAGTTAACAAATATGTGAATTCCTGTCTCCCTTTCTCTGCAGCCTGTTCAGCACATGTATTTTTATATGCAAATATAGAAACATAACTGGTATCACACGTATATCCTTGTGAGTTTGGCTGTCTTGGGAGATACAAATTGTGGGAAGAGATCACTCCTCCTAAACGCTGTTGGAACTGAAACTTCAACCTATGGGTGAACTTCCTAGTTGAACAATATTATACATAAATCCATGTTCAGTAAAATGATTATTTTTGGATCTGTGGATGATATATGATTCATAGTGAATTTCGATTGGCATGCATATTGATACATTTTAGTGTCTGTGTGTGTGTGTGTGTGTGTGTGTGTGTGTATATATATATATATATATATATATATATATATATAAATACATAAATGCACACACACATATCTATATCTATCTATCTATCTATCTATCTATCTATATATATATATATAAACTCTCAAGATTTTTCAAAATATGAAATATATGTTTCTTATTATACACTCCCTAAATTCATTCGTGTTCATATATGTAAATTTATAGTCAACATTTCACAAGATTATTCTCATAAAAATTCATCCACTTGAAATACGTATTCGTTTCCTAGTACTGAAAACTAACTTCAGTGAATAGTGCATACAAATCATAATATTTCTACAGTAACTGAGCCAGTTTAGCATCAATGCAAGTAGATTCCTATGGGATATGATGTGTATTTTGACGTTCATTTTCATTCAAAACTGGTGCATTACTATTTTTTCAGTTTTTGCACATCATTGGATATATATTTCATCCACAAGTTAGGAAATTTATAGGCTTTTTTTATACTTACAATCAAATCCTGTTTCAGAACATATGAATTCCTCTATATTTCTTGACTCATCTTTTCATGAGATTTCTTTCCAAACACATTATTTTCCATTTCCATAATAACTTTTGAAGCTAAACTCACACACCCTTCATGATAAAACATAACCCTAATATTACCATTAGATGTATAACTCGTTGGAATGAATGATTGTATATCAATATAAGATTTTTATATATTTTCAGATATCAATTCAATCCATGATTTAAAGTGGAAACAGTATATTATTTATTCACAGTATTGTCAATTCATTCATTTCTTCAACATTCATAGACACAGGGTACAACTCTGTGTACCCCCAATACTAATTTATACCTCTTCAAAATATTGCTCCCAAAATGTTAGAAGAAATACTCATGTCACCTGATCTACATATACATTTTATCACAGTAATATTCTGATCACAAAATGCAAAGGTCACACTTCTGATTGTAGCAAATCCTAGATGGAAAGTGATCCTGGATTACTA
This sequence comes from Callospermophilus lateralis, assembly GCF_048772815.1. Classification (NCBI taxonomy): domain Eukaryota; kingdom Metazoa; phylum Chordata; class Mammalia; order Rodentia; family Sciuridae; genus Callospermophilus; species Callospermophilus lateralis. The sequence continues at coordinate 29,862 of NW_027512526.1, forward strand.
AAAACATCCATGTCCAGGTTTCCTAATGCTCTCAAATGTCAATCATATTGGTGACTAAATATTTGTTTCTTCCTAAGATTATATATTGAAACTCAACCTTGTTGATAATGTCTAATCCTATCATTCACTTTATACTTTGCCTGATTTCATAATGTGTGTATTGATATCTGATTTCCTACATAATTTTCCCAGTTCATCATTGTGACTGACTCTCCACATGTGCTGAAATTTACATTCACTCTCTAACCGAAAACCTAGGGCTATTGAACTTTTGGTCCAAATCCTATACTCACTCTTCTTCCGAAACAGACCGACTATCTTCCTAATCCTAACAACTATCCCTTTTTGACTGGATGAACTCTTCTACATTCAATCATCCAGGGTACAAGATGATATGCCATTGTATATTGATTTATCAGAGACATCTGTGCGAACGAAATTCAATGCTAAGTATTCCAATCAAGGGCCCAATGCGCTTCTGGGCTTAAAATCTTACCTAGATTTCTGTTTTCATACTTATATTTCAAATCTATATTCTTATAAATATCCCAGGTTCCCAATACCATTATTCATCCAGCAGAATGATTCCTAACTTAAATAGAACATGTTATTAACCCTAACCATACATTGTTCCCTCAATCTAACTTTATAGAAGAACAGGGACAGAGTTGGTCTTAATATAGAGGAATATAGGGGATCTTCCACCCGCTGAGAACCTCAAAGGTCCATGCAGAAATTATCCCTGGGGAAGATGAAGGCAGCTATAAAGGACCTGAGAGGGCAAAAGTCATCATGTAAGGCAAACAACCTGGTTAGGATGAAGGGATGTTTATGAATCAGCCTCTCTCTTCTTAATGTAGAGAAGATGGACCAAACCAGGTCTGTGTGAGAGCTGTTCCCGGGTGCCTATGGTTGATATATCATTCTAAGTTGTGAAAGTGTCACAGAAAGTAGGGGCAGCCTCCATCTCATGGGACCCTTTGAAGGAACTGTTAGGACAAAGTGGTTGCCAAACCAGTGACCTCATTCAGTTCCGAACGGAAGTGACCTATCTCACTTCCTTGGTCTTGGAACACTCTGAACTTGGAATCCCAGAAGCCAGGCACACAGAACCAGTCCCAGACCCAGTCCCACTGGGCTCACTTGTTTGGTTTTACCAAGGACAGAATCAGTCTTTCTTGGTACCTACTGATTTGAGAATGGCCAAATGCCAGGAGAGCTTTGGAGAGTGGCCTTTCCTGAGAAAGAAGGTAGTGGCTCAAAGCTGGCTCCTGACAACTTCAAAGAGTTTGCCAAGGAGTCCAGATCTGAGACAGTACAGGGCATTTTGGGGGAACATAGTATGGTACAACAATCAGAGGTAATTCCGGAGAGTCAAAGACCTACTTGGGGGAAGAAAGTCCTATGTTGTTGTGGGTGTGAGTTTGTTGTTTTTTCTCATGTTCTGAGAATTGGTAGGAAAGGCAGTTTGTTTGATTTGAAGTGGACTGTTTCTAGTAAGTCGTTTGACAAGGCAAGTGTTTCTATGTCTATGTATCCACTGTGTTTGTAGTTGTAGACATTAGAAAACATAATGCATCAATGAATGTGTCCTGTCTAGTATAATGCTTCCCAGAATTCATACTGCCCAATTTATGATTGGACTGCAGCTTTCCTTATGGATGGGTAGCAATTACTATCTTCCTAATTTCCTGTTTTATTCCTGAATTCTGGGCACTCTCCGGAATAGGCTCATGGTTTTCTGTTCAAGATACTGTGACATGGCCATGTACTGGAGAGCTGAAGGAAATGGGAGCATCTCAGGAAACTCAGATATCAGTGTGACCAGTAAAGTCTATGTGGAGAAACCCTGCTTTGGGAATTTTGCTTACCTATGGTTCTGGTGCTGTGAATATCTAGAAGGTCTTTGCCTTAGGCCACCCCTTTGTGAATCCTGAAGAAAAGAGTTTTCAAATGGAAATGAATAGGCATCACCTGTGGCTCTTTGTTTTATTGCTTTGTAAAGAGATGTGTCAGAATCAGCCACTTGGCCCAGTGAGATTATTTGGAGAAGTACATCAGTATTAATGGCAGGCGTATTTGATCATTCCTGGTTAACAGGAAGGGTTTCCAGGCCACCCTGACTTTAGGCAAATTAGAGGCAAGGGAGATTATTTTGGACACTGTCTTGGTATGCACCCCTCATGGAAACCTCAACCCAGAGGTTATGATGAGTGTCTATATAAAAGAAGATGAGGGCCATGTGGGAGTGTTTTGGTATTAATTGTGGTCAGTTGTGTGGCAGTAGGAAGAGATTCCTGGATCAACCTGGGCTTGAACTATGGTGTGATTCCCCTTAGAGACTGAGTTTTGGAACTGAACTCAGAGAAGTATTACCATGAATTCTGTTGGGATTTTAGAAGGCCATGCAGGAGAGTTGCCCTTGGAGACTGAGATTTAGGCCCAGGATGGCTTTCCACAGAGCACTGGGAATCTCAGCTAGGATATCACATGATTTCATTCTGAAAGACTTGGCAGCCATACTTGAGAGTCAAATAACACATGGAACTCACATTGTAGACCTCAATGGGCCAGGCTTCATTTGACCTTTTGGCCACTCTTTGGGAAGACTTGCCTGTGAGAGTTCTCCTGAGCTTTCATTGAAATGAGCTTCCTCACCATTTAATGGTTCCTGAATGAATTGAAATCCACAGTGACACCAACTTCATCCTTAAAAAATGGCTAGATAAATACCATGGAATAATTCCCAAGAGCAGGTGGCACTGGAGAATCATTGGATGTTCTGTTGCTGATCATGAGTGTACCAGACAGTGCCTTGATTTACTGGGTTTCATGAAAATGGTGTAGAACAAAGATGCCAGTACGTTGGAACCTGCTTAGTAGTGGGCCTAGAGCAGTGGTTTGCAGGTGTATGATAAAACATCTGTGATGGGGCCACATGGATCTGCCATTGGCTTCCAAATGCCTTTTGACTGACATGGTGCAGCCAGCAGACCCTTATATGTAAAGGCATCTTGTTACATTGAGAGGTTTTAGGGCAATGTTCAGAATTGGGTTGCTACAGACAAGGGGGCAAGCTTTGTTGAATAGAAGCCTGGTTGGGGCGTTCTCCTGCACACCCTGACCCACCACACGTGAGAGTACTCCCTCCAGCACTGTGTCCCCGTTGAACTCATGGTATTTACTGAAGCCAATACCAAACTCCCAGTGCAGCAGTAAGAATCACCAGGAAAAGTGGAGAATGACCAAATGGCTTCTCAGTCCACAAGAGGAGACACTTAGCTCCCAGTGGCCACAGTTTACCTACAATGAGGGAATTTAGAACTGCTGCCTCATGTTCACTAGAAAAGAAGAAACCATGTCCTTCAGGTCACATATATGCAGATCCAGCTTTGATTGTCTCACTACAAAGGAAGCTGAAGCTCTTGACAACAACATATATTACAAGGGCCCAACCTCAAAGGCAGTTTCTCAAAGAGTCATTAGGCCAGCAGAACTCCATATTTGTGGAGTATTTACCCTATCCCATACTTTTGGAAATTCCTCTACTGCCTCCAAGGCTGTGAACTCCTGAGCATTTTCATTTCCACATATGTATTCACAGATTTTCTAACTCTTCTACACTAATTGTGTCTTAATTGGGGCGAAGGTTATGTCAAGGCATTGTTCTGGATGAGAGTGGGATGATTTTTGTGTAGCACATATTTGCATACACATTAGATTCATTTTCATATTTTCCATTTGAAATAATGAATCCCTGACATTAACCCATAACCTACTAGACTCTGACTACTAATCCTAATATGATGGAGAACAAGAAACCTAACAGAATAGAAATACAGGCCGTTCATAGGAGGCATGGTGCATACTTGGACTTCCCTTCTGCTTTATCAAGGGTATGTGTTATAAATCTAGTCAACTTTTCATTGTAATAGTTCTCAATGAGTTTTTAAAGTTAACACATATGTAAATTTCTGTCTCCCATTCTCTGTAGCCTATTAATCACATGTATTTTTTATGCATATTTAGAATCCTACCTGGTATCACAAGTACATTTTTGTAAGCTCACTGATTTTGAAAGATACATATTTTGATAAGATATCAATCCCCCTAAATCATGATGGAACTGAAAATTAAACCTATTGGTGAATTTCCTAGATGAACAACATTATATATAAATCAATGTTCAGTAAAATGAATATTTTTGGATATGTGGATGATATGTATTACACGGTGAATTTCGATTAGCATATAGATTGCTACATTATAATGTCTGTGTGTGTCTATCTATCTATCTATATATATATATATATATATATATATATATATATATACTGTCCAGATTTTTCAAAATGTGAAATATATGTTTCTTATTATACACTCCTTAAATTCACTCATGTTTCTATATGTGGTTTATAATCAACTTTTCACAAGATAATTCTCAGAAATATTCATCTGCCTGAAATACATAATTATTTCCTAGTACTGAAAACTAACTTCAGTGAATGGAGCTTACAAATCCTAATATTTTTACAGTAACTGAATCAGTTAAACATCAATGCAAGTAGAATCCTACGGGACATGATGTGTATTTTGAAGTTCATTTTTATTCAATATTGGTACATTATTATTTTTTCAGTTTATGGACATCATAGGATATATGATTTCATCCACAAGTTCAAAAATTTATAGGCATTTGTTTCACTTTTAATCACGTCCTGCTTCAGAACACATGTATTCCTCTAAGTTTCTTGACTGGTCTTTTCATGAGATTTCATACCAAACACATTAATTTTGATTTCCATAATCACTTTGGAAGCAAAACTCACATACCATTCATATTAATTATCACTCTGATATTACCATTAGATGTATAACTGGTTTGAATGAATGATTGTATGTCAATATAAGATTTCTTATATCTTTTCAGATATCAATTCTATCCATTATTTAAAGTGGAACCAGTTATATTATTTATTCACACTATGGTCTATTCATGCATTATCTCTATATTCATAGACACAGTGTACACCTCTTTGTACCCCCAATACTAATTTATACGTCTTCAAAATATTGCTCCCTGAAATGGTGGAAGTGGACTCATGTCACCTGATCTTCATATACATTTAATCACAGAAATATTCTGGACACAAAATGCAAAGTTCACACTTATGATTGTATAAAAGCCCAAATGGAAAGAAAACATGGATTACTAAAAACATCCATGTCCAGGTTCCCTAATGCTCTCAAATGTCAATTCTATTGGTGACTACACATGTGTTTCTTCTTAAAATTATATATTCAAACTCAACCCAATGGAAAATGTCTAATCCTATCCCTCACTTTATAATTTGCCTGATTTCATAATGTCTCTATTGCTATCTGCTTTCCTACATATATTCCCCAGTTCATCATTGTGACTGACTCTTCACATGTGCTGACATTTACTTTCACACTCTAATAAATAACCTATTGCTAAAGAACTTTTGTTCCAAATCCTATACTCACTCTTCTTCCTAAACATACTAACTATCTTCTTAATCCTACCGAGTATCCCTTTTTGACTGGATGTTCTCTTCTACATTCAATCATTCAAGTAACAAGGTCTTATGCTATTGTGTATTGATTTATCTGAGACATCGGTGCAGAATGTAATTCAACGCTAAGTATCACAATCAAGGGCCCAATGCCCTTCTGGGCTTCAAATCTTACTTAGATTTCTTTTTTCATACATATATTTCATCTCTATATTCTTAAAATAATCACAAGTTTCCAATACCATTATTCATGCAGCAGAATAATTCCTAACCCAAATGGAACATGTTATTAACACTAACCATACACTGTTTGTGTTAATAACATGTTTACAGAAGAGCAGGGACAGTGTTGATCTTACAATACAGGAATGTAGTGGATCTTCCATCTGCTGAGAACCTCAAAGCGCCATGCAGAAATGATCCCTGGAGAAGATGTAGGCAGGTATGAAAGACCTGAGAGAGCAAAAGTCATCTTCCATCGCAAACAACCTGGTCAGGATGAAGGGATGATTCTGAATCAGCCTCTCTCATCTTAATGTAGAGAATATGGACCAAACCAAGACTGTGTGGAAAGCTGTTCCTGGTTCCCTATGGTTGATATACCATTCTAATTTGTGAAAGTGTCACAGGAAGTAGGGGCAGCCTCCATCTCATGGGACCGTTGAAAGAAACTCTTAGGACAAAGTGGTTGCCGAGGCAGTGATCTCATTCAGTTCCTGAAAAAAGTGACCTCAACTCACTTCCTTATTGATGGAACTCTCTGAACATGGGATCCAGGACGCCAGGCACCCAGATCCAGTCCCAGTCCCAGTCCCAGTGGTCTCACTTGTTTGGATTTACCAAGGACAGAATCAGTCTTTCTTGGTTCCTCCTAAGGTGAGGAGGCCAAATGCCTGGAAAGCTCGGAAGATGGGCTTTTCCTGGAAAAGCAGGTAGCGGCTCACTCCTGGTTCCTGACAACTTCACAGAGTTGGCCAAGGAGACCAGATCTGAGACAGAACAGGACATTTTGGGGGAACATAGTATGGCCCACCAGTCGGAGGATACTCCGGATAGTCTCATACCTATTTGGGGGAAGAAGGTGTCATTGTCAGTGTGGGTGTGGGTTTGTGGTTTTGTCTCATGTTCTGAGAATAGGAAGTAAAGTCAGTTTGTTTGGTTTGGAGTGAACTGTTTTTAGTAAGTCGTTTGACAAGGCAAGTGTTTCTGGGTCTGTGTATCACACTGTGTCCGTGGTTGTAGACATTAGAAAAGAGAATGCATCAATGGATATGTCCTGTCTAGTAGAAAGCTTCCCAGCATTCATCCTGCCCATTTTATGAATGGACTGTGGATTACCTTATTGATGGGCAATACCTGCTACCTTCCTAATTTGCTGTTTTTTTTCCAGAATTCTGGACACTCTCCAGAATAGGCTCATGGTTTTGTGTCTAAGTTATGTACAACCTCCAAGCTCTGTGACAAGGCAATGTTCTGGATAGCTGAAGGAAATGACGAGCATCTGAGAAAACTCAGATATCAGTTGACCAGGAAAGTCTCAGTGGAGAAACCCTGCTTTGGGCCATTTGCTTACCTATTGTTCTGTTGCCCTGAGAGTCAGGAAGTCTTTGTCTCAAGCCACCCCTTTGTGAATCCTGAACAAAATAGTTTTCAAATGGAAATAAATAGGCTTCACCTTTGGCTCTTTCGTTAATTGATTTGGAAAGAGTTGTGTCTGAATCAGCCTCTTGGCCCAGTGTGATTCTTTGACTTAGATTCTCAGCACCTGATGGATCTAAAGAAAGATCCCATGTGTGCATCCAAATCAAAAATGGCAAAAAGAGCTGTCATTGTGGATGAAGTCTCTTGCCTTCCTCTGTAAGGTTCCTGAATTCCATCAAGTGAGAATAGGGATCATTTGGGTCAGATGAGTTCATCAAAGCCCTTCAGAGGCTATCCCGTAGGTGCTTAGGTTTTCTCATCACTCCAATTCACATAAAGTATCTTTAACCGACACTCAATAGGCCTCAAATGGGAAAAGTGGTGCAGTATTACGGGCAGGCCTTTTTGATCACTCCTGGTACAAAGGAAGGGTGTCCAGGCCACCCCGAATTTAGGCAAATGAGGAGCAATGGAGCTTATTTTGGACACTGTCTTGGGCTGCGTCCCTCATGGACACCTCCAGCCAGAGGTTATGATGAGTGTCAATATGGAAGAAGATGAGGGCCATGTGGGAGAATATCGGTTTTATTGTGGTCATTTGTGTGGCAGTTGGAAGAGATGACTGGGTCCACCTGGGCTTGAACTCTGGTGTGATTCCCCTTAGAGACTGAGTTCTGGAACTCACCTCAGAGAAGTATTGCCATGAATTGTGTTGGGATTTGAGGAAGCCACGCATGAGAGTCATCTTTGGAGACTGAGATCAAGGCCCAGGGTAGCTTTCCACAGGGCAATCTGATCTCAACCAGGATATCACATGATTTTATTCTGAAAGACTTGGAAGCCATTGTTGAGAGTCAAAACAGACAATGACATCACATTTTAGACCTCAATGGCCCTGGCTTCATGTGACCTTTTGGCCACTCTTTGGGAAGCCTTGCCTGTGAGAATTCTCCAGAACTTTCATTGAAATGAGCTTCCTCAACATTTAATGGTTCCTGAATGAATTGAAACCCACAGTGCATCCAACTTCATCCTTGAAAAATGGCTAGATAAATACCATGAAAATTTTCAATTTCCCATGACCAGGTGGCACTGGAGAACCATTGGACATTCTGTTGCTGATCATGAGTGTACCAGACCGTGCCTTGATTGATTGGGTTTCATGAAAATAAGTTGGAGCCTGCTGAGTAGTTGTCCTAGAGTAGTGGTTGGCAGGTGTGTGAAAAACATCTGTGGTGGGGCCATGTGGATCTGCCATTGGCTTCCAAATGGCTTGTGACTGACATGGTGCAGTCAGCAGACCCTCCTATGCAAAGGCATATTGTTATATGGTGAGGTTTCAGGGCAATGTTTACAATCAGGTTGCTATGTTTAAGGGGGCAAGCAATGTGGGATAGAAGCCTGGTTGGTGCATTCTCCTGCATACCCTGACCCACCACGCCTGACAGAACTCGCTCCAGCACTGTGTCCCAGTTGAACTCCTTGGATTCCATGAAGCAATTACTAAACTCCCAATGCAACAGCAATAAACACATATAGAATCCTACCTGGTACCACACCTACATTCTTGTGAGGTGAACGACTTGGCAGATACAAATTGTGAGAGAAGATCACTCCTCCTAAACACCGTTGGAACTGAAAATATAACCAATGGATGAGCTTCCTAGTTTTACAACATTATACATAAATCCATGTTCAGTAAAATGAATATTTTAGATCTGTGAATGATAAATATTTCATGATGAATTTTGAATAGCATATATATTGCGAGTTTTTAATGTGTTTGTGTGTATGTATATATATGTGTATATATATACATACACACATTCTCCAGATTTTTCAAAATATGAAATATTTGTATCTTAATATACACTCCCTTAATTCATTCATATTCATGTATGTGGATTTATGATGATCTTTTCTAAATATTATTCTCAGAAATATTCATCCACCTGAAATGCTTCTTTGTTTTTTGTACTGAAAACTAACTTCAGTGAATGTTGCATACAAATCCTAATATATCTAGAGTAACTGACCCAGTTTAACCTCAATGCAAGAAGATTCAAATGGAACATGATGTGTATTTTGATGTTCATTTTAATTCAACACTGGTACATTACTATTTCTTCAGTTTATGCACATCATAGGATATATATTTCATCAAAAAGATGACAAAATTATAGGCGTTTTTTCACTTTCAATCACTTCCTACTTTAGAACACATGTATTCTTCCATATTTCTTAACTGGTCTTCTCAAGATTCTTTTTTCCAAACACATTATTTTCGATTTTCATAATCACATTGAAGCAAAACTCACACACCCTTCATGATAAACCATAACCCTAATATTAACATTGATGTATAACTTGTTGGAATGAATGATTGTATATCAATATAAGATTTTTCATATTTTCAGATATCAATTCAATCCACCATTTAAAGTGGAACCAGTTATATTACTTATTCACAGTTGGTCTATTCATGCATTATCTCTATATTCATAGACACAGGGTACACCTGTTTGTACCCCAAATACTAATTTATAAGTCTTCAAAATATTGCTCCCAAAAATGGTGGAAGAAATTCTTATGTCACCCGATCTATATATACATTTTATCACAGTAATATTCTGGACACAAAATTCAAAGGTCAAACTTTTATTTGTACCAAAGCCTAAATGGAAAGTGAACATGGATTACTAAAATCATCAATTTCCAATTTGCCTAATGCTTTCAAATATCAATCCTATTGATGATTACATATTCGTTTCTTCCTAAGATTATATATTCAAACTCAACCCTGTTGAAAATGTCTAATCCTATCACTGACTTTATACTTTGCCTGATTTTGTAATGTCTGTATTGATATCTGCTTTCCAACATATTTTCTCCAATTTATCATTGTGACTGACTCTTCACTTGTGTTGACATTTACATTCACTCTGTAACTGAAACCCTATTGCTAAATAACTTTTGTTCCAAATTTTATACTAACTCTTCTTCCTAAACCTACTGACTATCTTCCTAATTTTACCGACTATCACTTTTGAATGGATGTTCTCATCTACATTCAATCATCCAAGTAAATGTAGGGCGAGTGTCAGAGGATGAGACCACCAAGAGACTATCTCATGCAACAGAAAGGGTTTATTTGGGGTCCAGCAAGCTGGGGCTCAGAGCTCACTTGAATAGAGCAGAGAGCCCTGAGAAAATCTTAAGCAGAGCTTATATGATTTTCTTGGAGAGGGCAGGGAGGGAAGTTTATTGATGGGTCAGGGCGAGTAAGCGGTTTGTGTGTAAACGCGTGAGGGAGTACATTCTGCAGTTTGGCAGTTGGGGACAGCACATTCTGGGAACAAGATTAGGAAACATTTCTCAACATTTCAACAGTGTTTTGTTAAGCGTACAGAAAAACAGGAAGTGACAAGTACATATTTTATTAACATTTCATTCCCCACTTCTTCTTCTGGCTACTTTTAATCATAAAAGTGATTGTTGGGGGGTGTCACATTTTATGTATGCTAGTGGGGTATTAACATAAGTTTAACTTGTCCAATTTGAGCTTGGAGAAAAGAAATTACATGGTTGAGAAACAGGGTTTTATAGTAAGCAATAAAATGAGGATTATTATTGGACCGGCCAGGGTTGATTAAAATGTAGTTAACCAGGGGGACTGTGTAAACCAAGACTCAAACCACCAATTTTGGGTCTCTATCTCTCTTTGATGCTCTTCAAGGCATCTTTTTAATTTACTCATAGAGTTTGTTACAACTCCAGTATGGTCGACATAAAAAAAAAAAAAAAAAAAAAAAAAAAAAAAAAAAAAAAAACCATTCTTTCCTCAATGCAGCACAAAGGCTCCCTTCTCTCATGAAATGGAGGTCCAACCCTCGACTTTTCTGTAAAACAACTTCTGCCGCAGTCTTTGGCTGGGCACAAATCACGAGTCTCCACACAGCTTGTAGATTCAAACAGCAATTCTTTATTCCCGAACTCACACCGGCCGTCTACAAACACGCTCTGGGGGAATCCACGTTCTCTGCCCAAATCCACTCTCTCCCAAATCCACTCTGCATGGGCTTCTGTCTCCCAAAATATACTGTCTGACCCTAAGCACTCAAGAGGAACTCAGCAGCAGGATACGCCCTATTCTAAAGGGGGAACACCCTAATCTCCTATTATGCTAAACTGCCCTATTCTAAAGGGGGAACACCCTAATCTCCTATTATGCTAAACCGCCCTATTCTAAAAGGGGAACACCCTAAACACGGATCGTGCCCTGGTCCTTGAGCAAGGTCACCTTTCAGAAGTCCTTCCACTAGACAGCATGGGAGTAAGCTGGCAAGGAATTTGTCATACCTACTTGGCTGATGGCTCCCAGCAAACTTCAAAGAGAGAGGTAAAAGATTCCTGCAAAGCTGTGATGGAATTTTCTAATATCTTTAAGTTTTGATCTATAGCTGCTTCTAATTGGGTCATTTGTTGTGTCCCATGGACCAGGGCAGTGGTTCCTGTGCGAACCCAGGCAGCAACTCCTATTCATAATAGAATGGCTAAGGTGAGAGATATATGTTCCCACCTGAACCGGGTTGTATGCCCCTCTATTTGATCTTCAAATGAACCTGCGTCATAATAGAGCACTCTGGGAAACATCTGCACCATTACACAATTAATCACTTCTGTTGACCATTTCATAAAAACATAAACAACGTTTAAGTATATAGAATTATATTGTTGTAGGGACGGAAAAGGCAAGGCACCTAAGATAGCACCAAAGACAAGGAAACAGTCATATTTGGTTGCAACCAGATTCAGAGGGCATTGCTTCTGTTGTAATCAATTAATCCCCTGAAACCCAAGTTTAGGTAGTTTCAGAATTTTGTACCCAACATGTAAGGGAAGGGGCTCTGAAGTTCACAGTCTGCAGAAGTTCACAAAGAGCAGTTTTTGTTTCTGATTTTTCCTCAGTTCTGGGCAAGTTAAATTTTCAAGGACACCTGGGTGCGGGAGAGCTTTTTTTTCCCCTTTTTTCCCTCTGCCAGCTGTTTCCACGGAGCCCAGTTTGCAACTTATCCATCTTACAAATATAGCCATCTCTATGAAGCCCCAGCTCAAGGCCAGAGGCCTTGATCACATATGTTGTGAAAAACTAGTAAGGGTGTGTCTAGCTCAGGAGTGCTGATTTTTTTCAGCCAGTTGCCAGGTAGACCAGGGTAACACAAAAAGAGGAAGTTTATCTACACTGAACTCTTTTATAGGGACTCTTTTGCTGAAAGTCCTAAAGTTAGCCATGGTGAAAACTTCTGGATAAGGTCAGTTAAGACTTTCCTGTGGGCCTGGTACAGAGGGGGAAGACGGGAAATGCAGGGCTGAGCGCAGCTCTTTGGATCTGAGAATGAGGAAGGAGAGATGTAAAAGAATAATGGAAAAGGGTTTTGAGATCTTCCTAGCACCAAAAACATGAGTAGTAGAACGGGTAGAACAGAGAGGGAGATGGGAGTGAGTATCCCAAAAAGCCTGTAAGGGACTTTAAATTCTTAGTAACCTGTTTTCAGTGATGACAAAGCAACTTTAAAGGCCATTTTCATTACATCTTGGATAGGGGTCTGAGGGCTCTTCTCAGCTGGTTTGAGCTTTGGGTTAGCTGGTAAGAGGACCTGGTGGGACCTAGTGTGGGCACTGACAGGAGAAGAGAGGAGTGAGTGAGTGGAGGGTTACCTCAGTACCTGCTACCTCAGCAAGGGGGCAATGGTCTGAGAAACGGTGGAGGTTTGGGTTTTTAATATAGTAATTGGAGGGGAGAAATCAAGTTGATGATGTGGGAGTGACAACAGAGAGTCTAGAGCAGAAGGCTGAGGGTGAGCATGTATTGGAGAAGCATAGTTCACGATGTGAGCAAAGGAGAGAAAAGGCCTCCACATAGAGGAATCTCCTTTCACCCTTTTGAGCACTTGCAGAAGTTAAAAAGGTCACACAGAATTTGAAGATCTAGAGACCCCTCAGGGGGCCATCAGTTTTGGTTGTCTAATTGGTAATATGGCCAATGCTGTGTACAGAATTTGATGAGGAGTTTGGGTTCCATGTGGCAGTCCCTGTATGCTCACATCCCCATGACTTACAGAAGATGTTGGCGTTTCCAGCACACAGCCTTGACTGTTTGTGGCTTTGATAGTACACTGGGCAAACATAGTAATCTAGGCTAGCCAACCAGCATCTGGCTCGCGTGTCCCTACATCAATAATGTTTGTTTCCATTATCTATGGTATGGAAGGAATTTAATGGAATTTTAGTGGGATCCTCTTCATTAGGGATATCCCAATAGGGAAGACCTATACGCAGCTGACAAATGTCTGGCTGGAGAGATGGCCACCAGGTCCCTAAGCGGGCTGTATGCAAGATAGACCATACTTCCTTTCCAGTAGGATTTGTGATCAGACATCGCTGCTGAACAGGCTTATGAGGGTTAGGACTACTGGTGGTCAAGGGGAGAGTCTATAGCCTTATCCACACAGCGAATCCACAATTTGAAAGGGTTTCCAGTCTTTTCCAGTTTCCAGCCAGAGTCTGGACAGGGCACAGGCTTGAGATGAGAGGTAGGGATCCAGGAAGTGATTTTGACTACCTTTAACCTGTAGGTGTTATAAGTAGCACCTGGTATGGTCCTTTTCAGGGGAGTTCCAGGGATGACACCAGATGTCGTCTTACATAGATGAAGTCTCTATTTGATATCGCTGCAGAGTCCCCTCATCCCCAGGTTGGTAGGCAGTGGCCATCTGTTTTCACAGGTGTCTCTGAGTTCTTTCAAGAGCTTTAAGTCTGTTAAGCAAGGGGGTGTGGAAGGAATCGTTAGGTCTTAGAGTTGGGGTAGGACCCTTACTGGAGGAGGGACACCATAGAGAATTTCACAGGGTGTGAGGTTACACAAAGAAATAGATTGAGTATTTCTTGCATGAAACAGTACATAAAGCAGGAGCATAGTGCAATCTTTTATGCCGGTCTCTAAGCTTAATTTCGTTATGGTCTCTTTAATGGTTCTATTCATTCTTTCTACCTGTCCTGAACTCGGGGGTCTGTAAACACAATGTAATTTCCAATTAATCCCCAGGGTCCTTGCTAACCTCTGAGTTACCTGGGCCACGAACGCCGGTCCATTATCAGACCCTATTACTTTAGGCAGGCCATACCTTGGAAAAATATCTTCCAGAATCTTCTTGACCACCATTTGCGCTGTTTCATTTTTTTTCTTTTCTTTTTTTTGGGGGGGAAAGCTTCAATCCATCCTGAAAATGTATCTACAAAGACTAGGAGATATTTAAGTCCATTCCTTGGTGGCTTAATTTCAGTAAAGTCCACTTCCCAGAATTGTCCTGGTCTGGTTCCTCGTAGGTGCTTTCCTGCAGGAAGTTTGGAAGGGTAAGAATTAACCAATTGATGGAACCAACAGGCTTTTGTTATCCATTCAGTTGTTTCCTTTCACTGTGAGTCGGTTAGTGGAAAACTGTTTTTGATCCTTCAAAAATGAATGCAGTTTCTTTGAACCAAGGTGAGTGATTTGATGTACATTTTCTACTGACATAGTTAGAGCCGTGATTATAGGAGTTTTTACTGAAGGATTTAGAAATTCCACTTGGGGGCCTTCAGGGTTAAAAGTTATTTTGGCCCAGAGCTTTGTGAGCAGATCTCTGCCAATCAATGGGGCCATGCATTCTGGGATTACTAGGAAGGAGTGATGGATTTTTCCTTTCCCCTGGTCCATGGTCCTCTTAGTTGTCCAAGCCTGATATTTACTGCCATTAGCCCCTTGAATTAGAGACCTTTTATTTGATAGAGGTTCCAATGGGGCCTTAAAGGCAGAATATATTGCCCCTGTATCCACTTCAATGTATACTGGGGTCCCCTCCACTTCAAAAGTTAACCTGAGCTCAAGGAGAGGATCTGAGCCCCGACTTTCTTAGTAATCCTACAGAGTCAGAATGTCCAGCTGGCCTGGCTGTCTCTTTCTAGGGCACTCTTTAGCCCAGTGTCCTTTTTTTTAGAGTAGGCACATTGAATTGAGGCCAGGGGTGGCCTCTAGTGTGGTCCCCGGTGTCCCTTCCTGTCTCCATGTTTCTTAATTTCTGGTCTATTTGTTGTTGTGACCAGGACCTTAGTCAATGCCTTAGTCTGTCTTTTGTTTCTTTTATCCTCCCTTTGCTCCATACTCTTCCTCAGTTTCTCTCTTAGTATACCTTCTTGGCTTCTCTGACTAAACCTCTCAAAGTCATATCTTGTAATCCATCTAAGCATTGTAACTGTCTTTTAATATCCAGAACAGCTTGCCCAATAAAGGCCAACATGACAGATGCCTTTTGATTCTCTGCCTGAGGATCGAAAGGAGTAAATCTCTTATATGCCTCCATAATTCCCTGTAGGAACATGGAGGGACATTCATCAGTCCCTTGAATAATCTCTCTTACCTTGGCCAAAATAGTTGATCGCCTAGCGGCCACTAAGATACCCACTATTAGAGCCCGGCAATAAGAGGAAGGATGCTCATTACCTTCACAGGTTTTGGGGTCCCAGTTGGGTCTGTGCAAGGGAAAGGCGGCTTTGCATATGTTGGGAAGTTTTGTCGGTCACCCATCTGGTCCGAGAATATTTTTTTCTAGAATCCAGGAAGATTCTCTTTTGTTCCTCTGTCATGAAGAGAGTCCCTAGGAGTTGTTGGCAGTCATCCCAAGTAGGCTGGTGTGAAAACATCAATGATTCAACCACACCTGAGACCCAGGTGGGGTCCTCAGTAAAAGGGGGATTGTTATTTTTCCAGTTATTTAGGTCTGAAGAGGAGAAAGGTAAAAACTGGTAGGCTTGCACTTTTCCCCCATGGTTGTCATCAATCATTGTTCCTTAGAAATGGAGAGGGAGCATCACGGGAGTTCCAGGGATTTCAATCATTCAACGCCGGCAAATTCCTTTAGCCGGGCCAGCATCCTCCAGGGGAGGAGAGGGTGTGTTTGCTGCAGGGGAGTTATTTGGAGTGCGCTGGGCTCGCTTAGCTTCCTCCAATGGTGTACAGGCTGAGTCAGCAGCAGGGGAATTACTTAGAGGGTGTTGGGGGTTGGGGGACGAGGGCAGGGAATAAGTAGTAGGACGAGAGTCCAGTAGAGTCAAATCTTGTGACTCAGGGAGAACAGAGGTTGAAGGAGGAGGAGGAGCAGAAGGTTTGAGAGAGCATGAGGGAAGGAGTAGGAGTGGGGGCAGGGGCAAGGAAAAGCTTCACACATGGAGGAGGAGAATTGCAGATGTCCTGAAAAGTTAAGATATATGTCTCTTGATCCTGATGTCTATGTGGCGCTGGCTGAAAGTCAATATCTCTGACTTTTTAAATTAGTGGGAAGTAGAAAGATCCTTCTAGGGGCTATCTGAATCCAAAGGTGGGCCATTCTGAGGCACAGAGAGTCTGCCAGGTCCAGCGTTTTACTGAAAAAGAAAGATTCTGAGCCCTTAAGCGGACTTTGGTGCAATGATCAAGGGTCAGGGAAAGAGGCATTGAAGTGCTCTATCCCATTATGAAAGATAAACAATCAGTAAAAGCAACGACACACGACACAGACAAGACAAAACAATAAAGACAGGCAATGGACGTCCAACACTGAGACCAGGACTGAGTAGCCGGCAAAACCTGATGGGCTGGATATGCCGAATCTGAAACAAAATATCACTGAGTTGAGGAGACTATTGTTCCTCGATTTCCCGAGTTCTCTGGGGAGTCCCCCAGTGACGTGGCCTGTGGCTCTATGACATGTCTGTCAGCCATCGTCGGAGAGAGCTCACACTCTTCATCAACAGCCATTTTGCCAAGCCCTAACCTGAAACCTGAAACCAGAAAGAGGCGCCTTACATACCCCGAGAGGAGCCCGTTGGGGTCTCTCATCTGCCGCTGCTGGATCTCAGTGGAACCTCCATATGTAAAGGTCGGGCGAGCGTCCGGGGAAGAAACCACCAAGAGACTGTCTCATGCAAAAGCAAAGGGTTTATTATGGGTCCAGCATGCTGGGGCTCAGAGTTCACTTGAATAGAGCAGAGAGCCCTGAGAACAGCTTAAGCAGAGCTTATATACTTTCCTTTGAGAGGGCAGGGCAGGATGTTTATTGATGGGTCCGGGCGAGTGAGCTGTTTGTGGGCAACTGGGTGAGGAAGTACTTTCTGCAGTTTGGCAGTTGAGGACAGAACATTCTGGGAACAAGATTAGAAAACAGTTCTCAAGATTTCAACAGTGTTTTATTAAGCATACAGAAAACAGGAAGTGATAAGTACCTATTATATTAACCTTTCGCTACCGACTACACTTTGCCAGATTTCCTAATGTCTCTATTGATATCTGCTTTCCTACATATTTTCCCCAGTTCATCATTGTGACTGACTCTTCACATGTGGTGACATTTACATTCACTCTATACCCGAAACCCTATAGCTAAAGAACTTTTGGTCCAAATCCTATGCTCACTCTCCTTTCTAAACCTACCGACTATCTTCCTAATCCTACTGATTATCCCTTTTTGACTGGAAGTTCTCTTTGACAATCAATCATCCAAAATACATGGAACTTTGCCATTGTATATTGATGTATCTGAGACATCTGTGCAGAAAATAAATCAAAGCTCAGTATCACAATCAAGGTCCCAATGCTCTTCTGGGCTTCAAATCTTAAATAGATTTCTGTTTTCATACTTATGTTTCACCTATATATTGTTGTAAATATCGCAGGTTTCCAATACCATTATTCATCCAGCAGAATGATTCCTAATGCAAATTGAACCTGTTATTAACCCTAACCATACACTGTTCCCTCAATATAACTTTACAGAAGAGCAGGGACAGAGTAGGTCTTACAATATAGGAATGTAGGGGAACTTCCTATTGCTAAGAAACTCAAAGGTACATGTAAAAATGATCCCTGGAGAAGTTGTAGGCAGCTATGAAGGAACTGAGTGAGCCAAAGTCATCTTCTCTTGCAAACAACCTGGTCAGGATGAAGGGATATGTCTGAATCAGCCTCTTTCTTCTTAATGTAGAGAAGAAGAACCAAACCAGGCTGTGTGGAGAGCTGTTCCCGGTTGCCTATGGTTAATATACCATTCAAACTCGTGAAACTGTAACAGGAAGCAGGGGCAGCCTTCATTTCAGGGGACCCTTGGAAGCAACTGTTAGGACAAAGTGGTTGCAAATGGTGTGAGCTCATTCAGTTCCTAAAGGAAGTGACCTCAGACCTCACCTCACATCCTTGGTGATAGAACTCTCTGAATTTGGGATCAAAGAATCCAGGCACCCAAATCCCATTCCAGTCCCAGTAGCAGTGGTCTCACTTCTTTGGATTTACCAAGGACAGAATCAGTCTTTGTTGGTACCTACTGATATGAGGATTGCCAAAAGCCAGGAAAGCTCTGAAGAGTGGCCTTTCCTGAGAAAGCAGGTAGTGGATCACCGCTGCCTCCTGACAACTTTACAGAGTTGGCCAAGGAAACCAGATCTGAAACAGGACAGGCAATTTCGGGGGAACATAGTTTGGCCCAATAGTCAGAGGACACTCCGGATAGTCAGAGACCTACTTGGGGGAAGAAGGTGCTTTGTGGGTGTGGGTGTGTGTTTGTGCTTTTGTCTCATGTTCTCAGAATAGGTAGGAATGGCGGTTTGTTTGGTTTGGAGTGAACTGTTTCTAATAAGTGATTTGATAAAGCAAGTGTTTCTATGTCTGTGTATCCCATTGTGTCCTTGGTTGTAGACATTAGAAAAGAGAATGCATGAATGGATGTGTCCTGTCTGGTAGAAAGCTTCCCAGCATTTATCCAGCCGAATATATGAATGCACTGCGGCTTCCCTTATCAATGGGCAACACCTGCTATTTTCCTAAGTTCTGGTTTTATTTTTAAATTCTGGCCACTCTCCAGAATAGGCTCATGGTTTTGTGTCCAAGAGAAGTACCACCTTCAAGCTCTGTGACATGGCCATGTACTGGATAGCTGAAGGGAATGGCGAGCAACTAAGAAAACTCAGATATCAGTGTGACCAGTAAAGTCTCAGTGGAAAAACCGTGCTTTGGGCCTTTTGCTTACCTTTTGTTCTATTCCCCTGTATGTCAGGAATTTCTTTGCCTCAGGCCACACCTTCGTGAAGCCGGAACAAAACACTTTTCAAATGGAAATGAATGGGCCTCACCTGTGGCTCTTTGCCTAATTGCTTTAGAAAGGGGTGTGTCTGAATCAGCCTCTTGGCCCTGTGTGAGGCTGTGGCTTAGATTCTTAGCACCTGATTGATATAAAGAAAGATCCCATGTGTGAATCCAAAACCAAAATGCCCAAAAGAGGAGTCATTGAGGATAAAGTCTCTTGCCTTCCACTGTAAGGTTCCTGAACTCCATCAAGTGAGAATAGGGATCATTTGGGTCAAATGATTTCTTCAAAGCCCTGCACATGCTAGCCCAGTGGTGTTTGTGTTTTCTTATGACTCCAATTCACATAAAGATTCTAAACCCCACTGTCAGTAGGCCTCAAATTGGAGAAGCAGAGCAGTATTACAGCAGGCCTATTTG
Organism: Callospermophilus lateralis; assembly: GCF_048772815.1. Lineage (NCBI taxonomy): Eukaryota > Metazoa > Chordata > Mammalia > Rodentia > Sciuridae > Callospermophilus > Callospermophilus lateralis. The sequence continues at coordinate 49,608 of NW_027512526.1, forward strand.
ATCACTCCTGGGTTACAGGAAGGGTGTTCAGGCCACCCGGACATTAGGAAAATAAGGGGCAAGGAAGCCTATTTTGGACACTGTCTTGGGCTGTGTCCTTCATGGAAACTTCCAGCCAGAGGTTAAGATGAGTGTCTATATGCAATAAGATGAGGGTCATGTGGGAATGTTTTGGTTTAATTTTGGTCATTTGTGTTGGGGTTGGAAGAGATGAGTAGGTCAACCAGGACTTGAAATCTGGTGTGATTCCCCTTAGAGACTGAGTTATGGAACTGAACTCAGAGAAGTATTGGCATGAATTGTTTTGAGATTTTAGGAGGCCACACATGAGACTCGCTCTTGGAAACTGAGACCTAGGCCCAGGCTGGCTTTCCACAGAACACTGGGAATCTCACCCAGGATATCACAAGATTTTATTCTGAAAGACTTGGCAGCCATAGTGAAAACACACATAGACCTCACACTGTAGACCTCAATGGGCCTGGCTTCATGTGACCTTTTGGCGACTCTTTGGGAAGACTTGCCTTTGAGTGTCCTCCAGAGATTTCATTGAAATGAGCTTCCTCACAATTTAATGGTTCCTAAATGAATTGAAACCCACAGTGCCTCCAACTTCCACCTTAAAAAATGGCTAGATAAATACCATGAAATTTTTGAAATTCCTATGACCAGGTGGCACTGGAGAACCTTTGTATGCCCTATTGCTGATCATGAGTGCCTTTATTGACTGAGTTTCATTAAAATGGTGTAGAACAGAGATGCCAGTAAGTTGGATACTCCTCAATTGTAGGCGCAAGCTTTGGTGTGCAGGTTTGTGATAAAACATCCGAGATGGAGCCATGTGGATCTGCCATTGCTTCCAAATGGCATGTGACTGACGTGGTGCAGCCAGGAAACCCTTATATGTAAAGGCATATTGGTATATGGAGAATTTTTAGGGCAATGTTCATAATCAAGTTGCTATGGACAAGGGGACAATCTATGTGGGCTAGAAGCCTGGTTGGTGCATTCTCCTGCAGTCCATGACCCACTACACATGACAGAACTCCCTTCAGCACTGTGTCCCAGTTCAACTCCTTGTATTTCGTGTAGAAAATACCAATCTCCCAGTGTAGCAGCAAGAAACACCACGAAAAGTGGAGAATGACCAAATGCCTTCACAGTCCACACGGGGAGACTCTTAGACCCCAGTGGTCACAGTTTACTTACAAAGAGAGAATTCAGTACTGTAGCCTAGTGTTCATTGGAAAATAAGAAACCACGTCCTCCAGGTCACATAGATGTAGACCCAGCTCTGATGGTCTCACTAGAAAGAAAGCTAAAGCTCCTGACAACAACATATATTTTGAGTTCCCAACATCAGAGGCAGTTTCTCAAGAAGACTTTAGGCCAGAAGAGCTACAAGTATGTGGAGTGTTTACCTTGTCCCTTACATTTGGAAACTCCTCTACCACATCCAAGGTTGTGAACTCCTTTGAATTTTCCATTCCAGATATATATTCACAGATTTTCCAACTCTTCTCCTCTAATTGCGTCTTATTTGGGGCGAAGGTAATGTGAAGCCATTGTTCTGGATGAGAGTGGGAAATTTATTGTGTAGCCCATATTTGCATGCACATTGGATTCATTTTCCTTTTTTCCATTCAATATACTGAATCCCTGACACTAACCCATACCCTACTAGACTCTGACTACTAATCCTACTATGATGGAGAATAATAACACAAACAGAATAGAAATACAAGCCGTTCAGAGGAAGCATGGTGTATAGTTGGACTTGCCTTTTGCATGATAAAGGGTAGGTGTTATATATCTAGTCCATTTTTCATTGAAATAGTTCTCTATGTGTTTTTTTCCTTTAATTTTTATTGTTGGTTGTTCAAAACTTTACCTATTGCTTGACATATCATATTTCACACTTTGATTCAAGTGGGTTATGAACTCCCATTTTTACCCCGTATACAGGTTTCAGCATCACATCTGTTACACATCCACTGTTTTACGTATTGCAATAGTAGTGTCTGTTGTAGTCGGCTGTCTTTCCTATCCTCTACTATCCCCCATCCCCTCCCCTCCCATCTTCTCTCTCTACTCCATCTACTGTAATTCATTTCTCCCCCTTGGTTTTTTCCCCCCTTTCCCCTAACTTCCTCTTGTATGTAATTTTGTATAACCATGAGGGTCTCCTTCCATTTCCATGCAATTTTCCTTCTCTTTCCTTTTCTCTTCCACCTCTCACCCCCGTTTAATGTTAATTTTCTTCTCATGCTCTTCCTCCCAACTCTGTTCTTAGTTACTCTCTTTATATCAAATAAAACTATTGGCATTTGTTTTTTTTTTTTTTTTTAGGGATTGGCTAGCTTCACTTAGCATAATCTGTTCTAATGCCATCTATTTCCCGGCAAATTCTATGATTTTGACATTTTTTAATGCAGAGTATTATTCCATTGTGTATAAATGCCACATTTTTTTTCCTTCGTCTATTGAAGGGCATCTAAGTTGGTTCCACACTCTTTCTATTTTAATTGTGCTGCTATGAACATCAATGTAGCAGTGTCAATGCAGCATGCACTTTTTAGGTCTTACGGAATACACTGAGAAGGGGAATAGCTGGGTCAAATGGTGGTTCCATTCCTAGCTTCCAAGAAATCTCCATACTTCTTTCAAATTGGCTGCACCAATTTGCAGTCCCACCAGCAATGTACAGGTGTACCCTTTTCCCCACATCGTCGGCAGCACTTGTTGTTTGACTTCATAATGGCTGCCAATCATACTGGAGTGAGATGGTATCTTAGGGTGGGTTTGTTTTCCATTTTTCTGACTGCAAGAGATGGTGAGCATTTTTTCATGTACTTATTGATTGATTGTATGTCCTCATCTGAGAAGTGTCTGTTCAGGTCCTTGGACCATTTGTTGATTGGGTTATTCGTTTTCTTATTGTTTAATTTTTTGAGTTCTTTGTATACTCTGGATATTAGGGCTCTATCTGAAGTGTGAGGAGTAAAGATTTGTTCCCAGGATGTAGACTACTTATTTACCTCTCTTATTTTTTCTTTTGATGAGAAAAAACTTTTTAGTTTGAGTAAGTCCCATTTGTTAGTTCTAGTTATTAACTCGTGTGCTATGGGTGTCCTATTGAGGAATTAGGAGCCCAACCCCACAGTATGTAGATCATAGCCAACTTTTTCTTGTATCAGATGCAGTGTCTCTGATTTGCTATCAAGCTCCTTAATCCATTTTGAGTTAACTTTTGTGCATGACGAGAGAAATGGATTCAGTTTCATTTTGTTGCATATGAATTTCCAGTTTTCCCAGAACCATTTGTTGAAGATGCTATCCTTCCTCCATTGCATGCTTTTAGACCCGATTGGCATTGCATTTAACATATAGAGAATTTTGGTTATATTGCCATTTTGATGATGTTAGTTCTGCCTATCCATGAACATAGTATATTTTTCCATCTTCTAAGATCTTCTTCTATTTCTCTCTTTAGGGTTCTGTAGTTTTCATTTTATAAGTCTTTCACCTCTTTTGTTAGGTTGATTCCCAAGTATTTTTTTTTTTTGTGTGTGTGTGTGTGGATATTTTGAATGGAGTGGTTGTCCTCATTTCTATTTCAGAGGATTTGTTGCTGATATACAGGAATGCCTTTGATTTATGCGTATTGATTTTATATCCTGCCACTTTGGTGAATTCATTTATTAGCTCTAATAGTTTCTTTGTATACCTTTTTGGGTCTGCTAAGTATAGAATCATGTCATCTTCAAATAGTGATAATTTACGTTCTTCTTTTCCTATTTTTATGCCTTTGATTTCTTTAATCTCTCTAATTGCTCTGGCCAGTGTTTCGAGAACTATGTTGAACAGAAGTAGTGAGAGAGGGCATCCCTATCTTCTTCCAGATTTTAGAGGGAATGCCTTCAATTTTTCTCCATTCAGAATGATGCTAGCCTGAGGCTTAGCATAGATTGCTTTTACATTATTGAGGTATGTTCCTGTTATCCCTAGTTTTTCCAGAGTTTTGAACATAAAGGGATGCTGTACATTGTCGAATGCTTTTTCTGCATCTATCGAGATGATCAAATGGTTCTTATTTTTAAGTCTATTGATGTGATGAATAACATTTATTGATTTCTGTACATTGAACCAGCCTTGCATCCCAGGGATGAATTCTACTTGATCATGGTGCACAATTTTTTTAATATGTTTTTGTATCCGATTCGCCACAATTTCATTGAGGATTTTTGCATTTTTCCTGAAATAGCTTGAAAAGTAATGGTATTAGTTCCTCTTTAAAGGTTTTGTAAAACTCTGCTGTATACCCATCCGGTCCTGGGCTTTTCTTAGTTGGTAGTCTTTTGATGGTTTATTCTATTTCCTCAATTGTTATGGGTCTGTTTAGGTTGCCTATATCCTCCTGACTCAATCTGGGCAGATTATATGACTTGAGAAATTTATCAATGCCTTCACTATCTTCTATTTTATTGAAGAATAAGAATTCAAAATAATTTCGGATTATCTTCTGTATTTCTGAACTATCTGTTGTGATACTGAATTCTCCCTATTCTTTTCTTTGTTAGCTTGGCTAAGGGTCGGTCGATTTTATTTATTTTTTCAAAGAACCATCTTTTAGTTTTGTCAATTTTTTCAATTGTTTCTTTGTTTCGATTTCATTAATTTCAGCTCTGATTTTAATTATTTCTTGGCTTCTACTTCTTTTGCTGTTGTTTTGCTCTTCTTTTTCTTGGATTCTGAGATGAAGTATGAGATCATTTATTTGTCTTTTTTTTTTCCTTTTTTTAAGGAATGAAATCCAAGCAATGAATTTTGTTCTTAGAACTGCTTTCAATGTGTCCCATAGACTCTGATATGTAATGTCTGTGTTTTCATTTATCTCTAAGAATTTTTTAATTTCCTCCTTGATGTCTTCTATAACCCATTGATCATTCAGTAACCTATTTTTCATTCTCCATGTGATACATGATTTTTCCTTCTTTCTTTCATTGTTGATTTTCAGTTTCATTTCCTTATGATCAGATAAGATGCCTGGTATTATATCTACTCCTTTATATTGTCTAAGAGTAGCTCTGTGACATAATATATGATTTATTTTTTGAGAAGTATCCATGTGCTGCTGAGAAAAAAGTGTAACTGCTTGATGTTGGGTGGTATATTCTATATATATATATCATAAGTCTGGGTTATTAATTGTGTTATTGAGTTCTATAGTTTCATTATTCAACTTTTGTTTGGAAGATCAGTCCAGTAGTGAGAGAGGTGTGTTTGAGTCTCCCATGAGTATTGTATATTGGTTTATTAGAATCTTGAACTTGAGAAGAATTTGTTTGATGAACATAGCTGCACCAATGTTTGGGGCATATATATTTATGATTGTTTTGTCTTGTTGGTGTATGGTTTCCTTGAGCAGTATGTAGTGTCCCTCTTTATCCCTTTTGATTAACTTTGGCTTGAAATCTATTTTATTTGATATGAGTATGGACACTTCTGCTTGTTTCCGAAGTCCATATGAGTGATATGATTTTTCCCAACTTTTCACCTTCAGTCTATGTATATCTTTTCCTAACAAATGTGTCTCCAGTAGGCAGCATATTGTTGGGTCTTGTTTTATGATCCATTCTACTAGCCTGTGTCTCTCAATTGGTGAGTTTAAGCCATTAACATTTAGGGTTATTATTGAGATATGGGTTGTTCTTCCAGCCATATTTGTATATTTATGTTACTAAACATGGTTTGTTTTCCTCCTTGATTATTTTCCCCCCTTTACTCCTCTACCTCCCACTGTTGGTTTTCATTGTTATTTTCCATTTCCCCTTCCTGTGATGTTTTGTCAAGGATGTTTTTAAGAAATCGTTTTCTAGCTGCAAATTCTTTTAACTTTTGTTTATCGTGGAAAGTTTTAATTTCATCTTCTATCCTGAAGCTTAATTTCGCTGGATACACAATTCTTGGATGGAACCCATTTTCTTTCAGTGTTTGAAAAATATTATTGCAGGATCTTCTAGCTTTCAGAATCTGTGTTGAAAGATCAGCTGTTATCCTGATTGGTTTACCACTAAATGTAATCTGCTTCCTTTATCTTGTAGCTTTTAAAATTCTCTCCTTTTTCTGTATGTTGGGCATCTTCATTATAGTATGTCTAGGTGTGGATCTCTTATGATTTTGCACATTTGGCATCCTGTAAGCTTCTAGGATTTGCGATTCTGTCTCATTCTACAAGTCTGGGAAGTTTTCTCCTTTATTTCATTGAATATATTGCTCATTCCTTTTGTTTGGACCTCTATACCTTCCTGTATCCCAATGACTCTTAAGTTTGGTTTTTTTATGTTATCCCATATTTCTTGGATGTTCTGCTCATGGTTTCTTAAAAGTCTTGCTGAGCTGTCTGTGTTCTTTTCAAGTAGAAATAATTTGTCTTCATTCTCTGATGTTCTATCTTCTAAGTGTTCTACTCTGCTGGTAGTATTCTCAATTGAGTTTTTAAGTTGGTTTATTGATTCCTGCATTCCTAGGATTTCTGTTTGTTTGATTTTATAATCTTTATCTCCCTGTATAGTTGATCTTATGCTTCTTGGATTTTTTTTATGTAATTCATTATCAAGGTGATCTTTCATTGTCTGATTTTGCTCTCTAATGTCTTCCTTGAGACTCCAGATCATCTGAAGCATGTATATCCTGAGTTCTTTATCTGACATTCCATCTTCTGCAGATATTACCTCTTCTAACGTTGACTTTACCTGCATTGCTTATGGTCCTTTCTTTCCTTGTCTTTTCATACTGTTCATATTCCTTTCTGCTTGGTGAAACTGTTGTGTTATTGAATTTTTCCCCTATATATTTATATTGCTCTTGTATAGTTTCAAAGTCTCCCTCGCAGGCACGGGTGGTGGCTCTGCCCCTCCTACAATTGGGACAATGTGCCTACCACACCAGCAGGCTGCTGGGCCTGTTCTGTAAGTCGGTAGCTGGTCCGCCTACCTTGAAGGTGCGAGCAGCAACTCTGCCCCTCTGCAGGCACTGGGCCTGTTCTGCCAGTGGGTCGCAAGTCGGGCTACTTTGCAGGCGTGGGCGGCAGCTTTGACCATCCGCGGGCCACTGGGTCTGTTTTGTCTGTCCCTTGCAGGTCTGTCTACCTTGCAGGCGCCTGTGGCTGCTCCGCCCCTCCCCCAACCGGGACGATGTGTCTACCATGCTGGCGGGCCATAGGCCTGGTCTGTCGGTGGTTGCAGGTCCACCTACCTTGCAGGCGCAGAGGGCGTCTCTGCCCCTCCGCAGATTGCTGGGCCTGTCCTGCTGTGGGTCACAGGTCTGCCTACCTTGCAGGCCCGGCGGCATTGCCCCTCCCCCAACCAGGGCGATGTGTTTTCCACGGTGGTGGGCCACTGGTCCTGTTCAGCCGGTGGGTCGCAGGTCCGCCTACCTTGAAGGAGCGATTGGCAGATCTGCCCCTCCCTCTCTCGATGTGTTTTTAAAGTTGACAAATATGTGAATTCCTGTATCCCTTTCTCTGTAGCATATTCAGCACATGTATTTTTATATGCACATATAGAATCCTACCTGGTATCACACGTACATTTTTGTGAGGTTGCTGATTGGCAGATACAAATTATGAGAAGAGATCACTCCTTCTAAACGATGTTGTAACTGAAAATTTAAGCTATGGGTGAGCATCCTAGTTAAACAATATTACACATAAATCCACGCTCAGTAAAATGAAGATTTTTGGATCTGTGGATGATATATATTTCATGAAGAATTTCAATTGGCATATATATTGCTACTTTTTAATGTCTGTTTTGTGTGTGTGTGTGTGTGTGTATACACACTCTTGTATATATATATATATATATATATATATATATATATATATATATATATATGCACACTCTCCATATATTTCAAAATATGAAATAGATGTGTCTTATGTACAGTCCCAAAATTCATTCATGTTCATGTATGTGGAATTATAATCAAATTTTCAAATTCATTCATGTTCATGTATGTGGAATTATAATCAAATTTTCACAAGATTATTCTCAGAAATATTCATCCACCTGAAATACATATTTGTTTCTTAGGACTGAAAACTAAATTCAGTGAATGGTGCATTCAAATCCTAATATTTCTACATTAACTGACTCAGTTTAACATCAATGCAAGAAGATTCCTATGGGACATGATGTTTATTTTGAGGTTCATTTTTACTCAACACTGGTACATTACTATTCCTTCAGTGAATGCACATCAGAGGATATGTATTTCATCTACAATTTCACAAATTTATAAGCATTTGTTTCACTTTCAGTCACTTCCTGCTTCAGAACACATGTATTTCTCCAGGTTTCTTGACTGGTCTTTTTATGAGACTTTTTTCCAAAAAAAATATTTTCAATTTCCATAATCAATTTTAAGCAAAACTCACACACTCTTCATGATAAACCATAATCCTCATATTACCATTAGATGTAAAACGGGTTGGAATGAATGGTTGTATATCAATATAAGATTTCCTGTATATTTTCACATTTCAATTCAATCCATTATTTGAAGTTGGAACCAGTTATATTATTTATTCACAGTATGGTCTATACATGCATATTCTCCATATTCAAAGACAAAGAGTGCACCTGTTTGTTCCCCGAATACTAATTTATACATTTTCAAAATATTGCTCCCAGAAATGGTGGAAGAAATACTCAGGTCACCTTATCTACATATACATTGTATCACAGTAATATTCTGGACACAAAAAGCAAAAGTCACACTTATGATTGTACCAAAGCCTAAATGGAAACTGAACATGGATTCCTAAAAACATCCAGGTCCAGTTTGCCTAATAGTCACAAATATCAATCCTATTGGTGACTACGTATTTGTTTCTTCCTAAAATTATATATTCAACCTAAATGCAGTTAATAATGTCTAATCCTATCACTCACTCTATACTTTGCCTGATTTCCTAATGTCTCTATTGATGTCTGTTTTCCTAAATATTTTCCCCAGTTCACCATGTGAGTGACTCTTCACATGTGATGATATTTACTTTCACTCTCTAAGCGAAACCCTATTGATAAAGAATTTTTGGTCCAAATCCTGTACTCACTCTTCTTCTGAAAGCTACTGACTATCTTCCTAATCTTACTGAGTTTCCCTGTTTGAGTGCAAGTTCTCTTTTCCATTCAATCATCCAAGGTACAAGGTCCTATGCCATTGATTATCGATTTATCTGAGACATATATGCGGAACATAATTCAAAGCTAAGTATCACAATCAACAGCTCAATGCCCTTCTGAGCTTCAAATCTTACCTAGATTTCTGTTTTCATACTTATATTTTATGTCTATGTTTTAATAAATATCACAGGTTCCCAATACCATTATTCATCCAGCAGAATGATTCCTAACCCAAATCAAACATGTTATTAAACCCTAAACACACACTGTTCCCACAATCTCACTTAACAAAAGACCAGGGACAGTGTTGGTCTTACAATACAGGAATGTAGGGGATATTCCATATGCTGAAAACTCAAAGGTCCATGCAGATGTGATCCCTGGAGAAGATATAGGCAGCTATGAAGGACCTTAAAGAGCAAAACTCATCTTCCATTGCAAACAACCTGGTCAGGATGAAGGGTTGTATCTTAATGAGCCTCTCTGTTCTCAATGTAGAGAAAATGGACCAAACCAGGCCTGTGTGGAGAGCTGTTCCTGGGTGCCTATGGTTGATTCACCATTCTAACTTGTGAAAGTGTCACAGGAAGTAGGGGCAGCCTCTATCTCATGGGACCCTTGGAAGCAACTGTTAGGACAAAGTGATTGCCAAGGCAGTGTCCTCATTCACTACCTGAATTAAGTGATCTCACCTCTCTTCCTTGGTGATGGAACTCTCTGAACTTGTGTGCAGAAGCCAGGCAACCAGAGCCAGTCCCAGTCCCAGTCCCATTGAGGTCACTTGTTTGGATTTACCAAGGACAGAATCAGTGTTTCCTGGAACCTACTGATGTGAGGATGGCCAAATGCCAGGAGAGCTTTGTAGAGGGGCCTTTCCTGAGAAAAAGGTACTTTCCCATTTCTGGCTCCTGACAACGTCACAGATTTGGCCAAGGAGACCATATCTGAGACAGGACAATCCATTTGGGGGTACATAGTATGGCCTACCAGTCAGACGACACTCAGGATAGTCACAGAATTACTTGGGGGAAGGAGGTGTCTTTGTGGGTGTGGGAGTGAGTGTGTGGTTTTTTCTCATGTTCTGAGAATAAGTAGGAAAGGCAGTTTGTTGGGTTTGGAGTGGACTGTGTCTAGTAATTCCTTTGACAATGTGAGTGTTTCTATATCTGTGTAACTCTCTGTGTCCGTGGTTGTATTCATTAGAAAAGAGAATTCATCTATGGATGTGTCCTGTCTAGTAGAAAGAATTCCAGCATTTATCCTGCCTAATTTATGAATGGACTGTGACTTGCCTTATCAATGGGCAACACGTACTATCTTCCTAAGTTCCTGTTTTCTTTCTGAATCTGGCCACTCTCCAGAGTAGGCTCATGGTTTTTTGTCCAAGTTATGTACCACCTCCAACCTCTGTGACATGGCCAATGTATTCTATAGCTGAAAGGAAAGGGAGCATCTCAGAAAACTCAGATATCAGTGTGACAAGGAAAGTCTCAGTGGAGAAAACCGGCTTTGGGCCTTTTGCTTCCCTATTCCTCTGTTGCCCTGAATGTCAGGAAGGTCTTTGCCTCAGGCCACCCCTTTGTGAATCCTGAAGAAAACAGTTTTCAAATGGAAATGAATGGGCATCACCTGTGGCTGTTTGCTAAAATGCTTTGAGAGATATGTGTGTGAATCAGCCTCTTGGCCGTGTGTGAGGCTGTGTCTTAGATATTCAGCGCCTAATGGATCTTAAGAAAGATCCCATGTGTTCATCCAAAACCAAAATGTCTAAAAAATCAGTCATTGTAGATGAAGTTTATTGCCTTTCTCTGTTAGGTTCCTGACCTCCAACAAGTGAATTTGGGGATCCTTTGAAATAATCGAGTTCTTCAAAGCCCTGCAGAGGCTAGCCCATATGTGCTTGGGTTTTCTAATTAATCCAAATCACATAAAGAATCTATACATGACAGTCAGTAGGCCTCAAATTGGATAAGCAGAGCAGTATTAGTGGCAGGCCTATTAAATCACTCCTTGTTTACAGGAAGGGTGTCCAGGTCACACTGACTTTAGGCAAATGAGGGCAAGTTAGATTATTTCAGACTCTGTCTTGTGCTTTACCCCTCATGGAAACCTCCAGCCAGAGGTAATGATGAGTGTCTATATGGAAGAAGATGAGGGCAATGTGGGAGTGTTTTGGATTTAATTGTGGTCATTTATTTGGCTGTTGGAAGATAAGACTGGGTCCACCTGGGCTTTAACTCGGGTTTGATTCACCTTAGAGACTGAGTTCTGGAACTGACCTCAGAGAAGTATTCACATGAATTGTGTTGGGATTTTAGGAGGCCACGCATTAGACTTGCCCTTTGAAACTGAGATCTAAGCCCAGGGTGGCTTTCCACAAAGCACTGAGAATGTCAGCCAGGATATACCCGGATTTTATTCTGAAAGACTTGGCAGGCATATTTGAGAGTCAAAACACCCATGGACCTCACATTGTAGACCTCAATGGGCCTGGACTCATGTGACCTTTAGGCCACTCTTTGGGAAGCATTGCCTGTGAGAGTTCTCCAGATCTTTCATTGAAATGAGCTTCCACAACATTTAATGGTTCATGAATGAATTGAAACCCACTGTGGCTCCAAATTCCTCTTTGAAAAATGGCTAGATAAATACCATGAAATTTTTAAAATTCCCATGACCAGGTGGCACTGGAGAACAGTTAGATCTCCTGATGCTCATCATGAGTGTACCAGACTGGGCCTTGATTTACTGGGTTTCATGAAAATGGCATAGAACAGAGATGCCAGTAAGTTGGAACCTTCTGAGTAGTGCGCCTTGAGCAGTTGTGGGCAGGTGTGTGACAAAACATCTGTGGTGGGGCCATGTGGATCTGCCATTGGCTTCCAAATAGCATGTGATTGACTTGCAGCAGCCAGCAGACCCATTTATGTAAAGGCACCTTGTTATATAGAGAGGTTTCAGGGCAATGTTCAGAATTGGGTTGCAATGGAAAAGGGGGCAATGTAGCAAGCAATGAGTGATAGAAGCCTGGATGGTGCATTCTCCTGCAGACTCTAAGCCACCACAAGTGACAGAACTCCCTGCAGCACTGTGTCCCAGTTGAACTCCTTGTATTTTGTAAAGCAAATATCAAACTCACTGTGGAGCAGCAAGAAACACCACGAAAAGTGGAGGATGACCAAATGTCTTCACAGCGACACGGGGAGACACTAAGCCCCCAGTGGCCACAGTTTACCTACAAAGAGAGAATTCAGCACTGCTGCCCCATGTTCATTGGAAAATAAGAAAACATGTCGTCCAGGTCACATAGATGCAGACCCATCTTTGATGGTCTCACTAGAAAGAAAGCTAAAACTTCTGACAACAACTTATATTTCAAGTGCCCAATCTCACATGCAGTTTCTCAAACAGTCTTTAGGCCAGAAGAGCTCCATGTTGGTGTTGTGTTTACCATGTCCCTTGCTTTTGGAAACTCCTCTACCATCTCGAAGTTTGTGAACTCCTGAGCATTTTCCATTCCAGACATGTATTCACAAATTTTCTAACTCTTCTCCTCTAATTGTGTCTTCCTTGGAGCGAAGGTAATGTCAAGGCATTGTTCTGGATCAGAGTGGGAAGTTTTGGGTTGCACATATTTGCACACACATTTGATACAATTTCCAATTTTCCATTCAAAATAAAGAATCCCTGACACTATCCCATACCCTACTTGACTCTGGCTACTAATCCTAATATGATGGAGAAAAATAACACAAACAGAATATAAATACAAGCAGTTCAAAGGAGGCATGATGTATATTTGGACTTGCCTTTTACATGATAAAGTTTATGTGTTATAAATCTAGTCAATTTTTAATTAAATAGTTCTCCATGTGTTTTTAAAGTTCAAAATATGTGTATTACTGACTCCCTTTCTCTGTAGCCTATTCAACATATGTATTTTTATATGCACATACTGAAAGCTACCTGGTATCACACCTACATTTTTGTGAGGTGGCTTCCTCAGCAAATACAAATTGTGAGAAGAGATCACTCCTCCTAAACGCTTTGGAACTGAATATTCAACCTATGGGTGAGCTTCCTAGTTGAACAAAATTATACATAAATCCATATTCTGTAAAATATATATTTTTGCATTTGTGGATGATATATATTTCATGATGGATTTCGATTGGCATATATTACTACATTTTAAAGTCTGTGTGTGTGTTTTGTGTGTGTGTGTGTGTGTGTATATATATATATATATATATATATATATATATATATATATATATATATAGTCTCCATATTTTTCAAAATATGAAATATTTGTGTCTTATTTAGAGTCCCAAAATTCATTCATGTTCATGTATGTGGATTTATAATAAAATTTTCACAAGATTATTCTCAGAAATATTCATCCACCTGAAGTACATATTTGTTTCCTAGTACTGAAAACTAACTACAGTGATTGGTGCCTTCAAATCCTAATATTTCTACAGTAACTGAACCAGTTTAACATCAATGCATGTAGAATTCTATTGGACGTGTTGTGTATTTTGACGTTCGTTTTTATTCCACAGTGGTACATTACTCTTTCTTAAGTTTATGGACATCATAGGACATATATTTCATCAAAAATTTCGCAAATTTATAGGCATTTGTTTCACTTTCAATCGCTTCCTGCTTCAGAACACATGTATTCCTCCAGGTTTCTTGACTGGTCTTTTCATGAGACTTCTTTCCAAACAAATTATTTTCGATTTTCATAATCAATTTGAAGCAAAGTCACACACTTTTCATGATAAACCAAAATCCTCATATTTCCATTAGATGTATAATGGGTTGGAATGAATGATTGTAAATTAATATAAGATTTCTTATTTGTTTTCAAATTTATTTCAATCTATTATTTCAAGTTGAAACCAGTTTTATTATTTATTCACAGTATGGTCTATTCATGCATTTCCTCTGTATTCATAGACACAGGGTGCACCTTTTTGTAGCCCCAATACAAATTTATACATCTTCAAAATATTGCTTCCAGAAATGGTGGAAGAAATACTCATGTCACCTGATCTACATATACATTTCATCACAGTAATATTCTAGACACAAAATTCAAAGGTCACACTTATGATTCTACAAAATCCTAAATAGAAAGTGAACATGGATTACTAAAAACATCCATGTCCAGGGTGCCTTATGCTCTCAAATGTCAATCCGATTGGTGACTACATATTTGTTTCTTCCTAAGATTATATGTTTAACCTCAACCCTGTTGAAAATATCTAATCCTATCACTCACTTTATACTTTGCCTGATTTCCTAATGTCTCTATTGATATCTGCATTCCTACATATTTTCCCCACTTCATCATTGTTAGAGACCCTTCACATGTGCTGTTATTGAAATTCACTCTCTAACCGAAACCCTATTGCTAAATAACTTTTGGTCCAAATCCTATACTCATTGTTCTTCCGATACTTACCGACTATCTTCCTAATCCTACTGACTATCTCTGTTTGAGGGGATGTTCTCTTCTACATTCAATCATCCAAGGTACAAGTTCCTATGCCATTGTATATCAATTTATCTGAGATACCTGTGCAGAACGTAATTCAAGCTAAGTAATCCAATCAAGGACCCAATGACTTTCTGGACTTCAAATCTTACCTGGATTTCTGTTTTCATACTTATATTTCACCTATATATTCTTGTAAGTATTGCAGTTACCCAATACCATTATACATCCCGTAGAATGATTCCTAACCCAAATCGAACTGGTTATTAAGCATAACCATACACTGTTCCCTCAATATAACATTACAGAAGAGCTGGAACAGAGTTGGTCTTACAATGCAGGGATGGAGGGGATCTTCCACCTACTTAGAACCTCAATGGTCCATGCAGAAATTATCCCTGGAAAACATGTAGGCAGGTATGAAGGACCTGAGAGAGCAAAGGTCATCTTCCATGGCAAACAGCCTGGTCAGGATGAAGGGTTGTGTCTGAATGAGCCTCTCTCTTCTTAATGTAGAGAAGATGGACCAAACCAAGCCTGTGTGGAGAGCTGTTCCTGGGTGACTATGGTTGATATACCATTCTAACTTGTAAAAATGTCACAGGAATTGGGGCAGCATCCATCTCATGGGACCCTTGGAAGCAACTGTTAGGGCAAAGTAGTTGCCAAGGCAGTGACCTCATTCAGTTCCTGAAAAAAGTGACCTCACCTCACTTCCTTTGTAGTGGAACTCTCTTAACTTGGGAACCAGGAAGCTAGGCCCCCAGAGCCAGTGCCAGTCCCAGTTGGCACACTTGATTGGATTTACCAAGGACAGAGTCAGTCTTTATTGGTACCAACTGATGTGAGGATGGCCAAATGCCAGGAAAGCTATGAAGACAGGTGTTTCCTGAGAAAGCAGGTAGTTGTTCTGGCAAAGACACCAAATCTGAGAAAGTACAGGCCATTTCGGGGGAACATGGTATGGCCCACCAGTCAGAGGAAACTCCGGATAATCAAAGACCTACTTCTGGGAAGGAGGTGCTTTGTGGGTGTGGGTGTGAGTTTGTGGTTTTGTCTCATGTTCTGAGAATAGGTAGGGATGGTGGATTGTTTGTTTTTGAGTGGATTGTTTCTAGAAAGTCGTTTGACATGGCGAGGGTTTCTAAAAGTGTATCCCACTGTGTCCGTGGTTGTTGACATTTGAAAAGAGAATGCATCAATGGAAGTGCCCTGTCTAGTAGAAAGCTACCCAGCATTCATCCTGCGCAATTGATGAATGGACTGCAGCTTGCCTTATGAATGGACAACACCTACTATCTTCCTAAGCTCCAGTTTTCTTCCTGAATTCTGGCCACTCTCCGGAATAGTCTCATGGTTTGGTGTCCAAGATATGTACCGCCTCCAAGCTTTGTTACATGGCCATGTACTGGATAGCTGAAGGCAATGGGAGCATCTCAGAAAACTCAGATATCAGTGTGACCAGTAAAGTCTCAGTGGAGAAACCCTGCTTTCTGCCTTTTGCTAACCTTTTGTTCTGTTGCCCTGAATGTCAGGAATTTCTTTGCCTCAGGCAACCCCTTTGTAAAGCCTGAAGAAAACAGTTTTCAAATGAAAATGAATGGGCATCACCTGTGGCTGTTTGCTTAATTGCTTCAAAAGGGATGTGTCTGAATCAGCCCCTTGGCCCTATGTGAGGCTGGGGCTTAGATTCTCGGCACCTGACAGATCTACAGAAAGATCCCATCTCTGAATCCAAAACCAAAATGGCCATAAGAGCAGTCAATGTGGATGAAGTCTCTTGCCTTCCTCTGTAAGTCCTGACCTCTATCAAGTGAGAATAGATATCATTTGGGTCAAATGAGTTTTTCAAAGCCCTGAAGAGGCTAATGCATAGGTGCTTGGATTTTCTCATGACTCCAAATCACACAAAGAATTTATACTCAACAATCAGTACAGTCAAAATGGAGAAGCAGAGCAGTATTAAGGGCAGGCCTATTTGATCACTCCTGGTTCACAGGAAGGGTGTCCAGGCCACCCTGACTTTAGGCAATTGAGGGGTAAGTGAGCTTATTTTGGACACTGTCTTGGGCTGCATCCCTCATGAAAACCTGCAGCAAGAGGTTATGATGAGTGTCTCTATGGCAGAAGATGAGGGTCATGTGGGAGTGTTTTGGTTTCAATTGCGGTCATTTGTGTGGCAGTGGAATAGGCCACTAATGAGATTCGCCCTTCTAAACTGAGATCTAGCTCACTCCTTGGGAAAAATTGCCTGTGAGAGTTCTCCAGATCTTTTATTGAAATGAGCTTCCTCACCATTTAATGGTTCCTGAATGAATTGAAACCCACAGTGCTTCCAACTTCATCCTTGAAAAGTGGCTACATAAATACCATGAATTTTTTGCCATTCCAATGACCAGGTGGCACTGGAGAACATTTGATGTCCTTTTGCTCATCATGAGTGTACCAGATAGTGCCTTGATTGTCTGGGTTTCATGAAAATGGTGTAGAACAGAAATGCCAGTAACTTGTAGCCTACTGAATAGTGGTGTGTGTGCAGGTGGTGTGCAGGTGTGTGATAAAACATCTCTTGTGGGGCCATGTGGATCTGCCATTACTTCCAAAGGGCTTGAGACTGACATGATGCATCCAGCAGAACCTTATATGTCTGAAACCTCTCCATGTAAAGGCATCTTTTTATATGAAGATTTTCAGGGCAATGTTCAGAATCAGGTTGCTATGATCAAGGGGGCAATCTATGTGGGATAGAATCCTGGTTGGTGAATTCTCCTGCAGACCCTGACCCACCATACATGACAGAACTCCCTCCAGCACTGGGTCTCAGTTGAACTCATTTTATTTAGTGAAACAAATACCAAACTCCCAGTGCAGCGGCAAGAAACACCATGAAAAGTGGAGGATGAACAAATGGCTTCACAGTCCACACGGGGAGACACTTAGCCTTCAGTGGCCACAGTTTACCTACAAAGAGTGAATTCAGCACTGCCGCCTCATGTCTTTTGGAAAATAAGAAACCATGTTCTCCAGGTTACATAGATGCAGACACAGCTTTGATGCTTTCACTAGAAATGAAGCTAAAGCTCCTGACAGAAACATATATTTCAAGGATCTTCTAGCTTTCAGAGTCTGTGTTGAAATATCAGCTGTTATCCTGATTGCTTTACCCCTAAATGTAATCTGCTTCCTTTCAATTGTAGCTTTTAAAATTCTCTCTTTATTCTGTACGTTGGGTATCTTCATTATAATGCGTCTAGGTGTGGATCTCTTATGATTTTGCACATTCGGCGTCCTGTTGGCTTCTAGGACTTGGGAGTCTGTCTCATTCTTCAAGTCTGGGAAGTTTTCTCGTATTATTTCATTAAATACATTGCTCATTCTTTTGGTTTGGACCTCTATACCTTCCTGTATCCCAATGACTCTTAAGTTTGGTCTCTTTATGTTATCCCATATTTCACGGATGTTCTGTTCATGGTTTCTTAACAGTCTTGCTGAGCTGTCTATGTTCTTTTCAAGTTGAAATACTTTGTCTTCATTGTCTGATGTTCTATCTTCTAAGTGTTCTACTCTGATGGTAGTGTTCTCAATTGAGTTTTTAAGTTGTTTTATTGCTTCCTGCATTTCTAGGATTTCTGTTTGTCATTTTTTACAACTTCTATCTCCCTGTATAATTGATCTTTTGCTTCTTGGATTTGTTTGTGTAATTCATTGTCGAAGTGATCTTTCATTGTCTGATTTTGCTGTCTAATGTCTTCCTTGAGACTCCAGATTATCTGAAGCATGTATATCCTGAGTTTTTAATCTGACATTCCATCTGCTGCAGCTATTACCTCTTCTAAAGTTGTGTTGACCTGCATTGCTTGTGGTCCTTTTTTCTTTGTCTTTTCATACGGCTCGCGTTTCTTTCTGCTTGGTGAAACTGTTGTGATTTTGAAATTTTCCCCCTATATATTTATATTGCTCTTGTATATTTGAAAAGTCTTCCTTGCAGGTGCGGGGTGTGGCTGTTGTGCTCTTCCAATTGGGGTGATCTATCTACCATGCTGATGGGCCGCTGGGCCTGTTCTCCTGATCGGTCGCAGGTCTGCCTACCCTGCAGGCGCGGGAAGCGGCTCTGCTAAGCCCCTCCTCTAATTGGTGTGACGTGTGTACCACACCCATGGACCCCTGGGGTGTTCTGCCAGTCGGTCTCAGGTCTGCCTACCTTAGAGGCGCGGGCGGCGGCTCTGCTCTGCCCCTACTCCAATTGGGGTGACGTGACTACCATGCCGGCGGGTGGGTGGGCCTGTTCTGCCGTCGGTCGCAGGTCTGCCTACCTTACGGGCATGGGCGATGGATCTGCTCTGCCCCTACTCCAAATGGGGTGAAGTGTCTGCCGCGCTGGCAGGCCGCTGGGCCTCTTCTGCTGGTCGGGTGCAGATTTGTCTACCTTGAGGGCGCGGGTGGTGGCTCTGCTCTGCCGCTACTCCAATTGGGGTGTCGTGACTACGAAGCCGGCAGGTTGCTGGGCCTGTTCCGGGCACCATGGGCAAAGACTCTGCTCTGCGCCTACTCCTATTGGGGTTATGTGACTACCATGCCGGTGGGCCACTTGGATTGTACTAGGTGCTGGAGAAGGCTCTGCTCTGCAATTACTCCAATTGAGGTGACGTGACTACCATGCCTGCTGGTCGCTAGGCCTGTTCTGGGCACCTGTGGTGGCTCTCCTCTGCCTCTATTCCAATTGGAGTGAAGTGAGTATCATGCAGGTGTGTCGCTGGGCCTGTTCCAGGCATGGGCAGCGGCTCTGCTCTGCCCCTCTGGCTTGATGACAAAGTGAGAGAGACTCGAGTGTTTCTGACTCACTTTCTTTACCAGGAGACCAACTGTTTCTGTCACCGCTGGTATTAATGAAGTTATCTCCTCCGCTGCTTTCTGATGACATCAGATCTCTGCCATGTTGGTATCCCATGCAAAAGGCAGCATTTCGTTCCCTTTGCTGGGTGACCAAAGCAATGGGTGAGTCCTGACTTGCCCTCACAAGCCTCGTCTCAATCCTGTTGCCACTGCCTATGAAGGCTCGGTTGATATTTACCTCCACATTATTCAGCAAGACCCGGACCGGGAAGCAGTTTCCACGGGTTCTTGAGCCCTGGGCCAGATCAGTTCAGGGAGGCCAAATTTGGCCGCTCTGGGCTCAGTGTATGTTCTAATAGGAGCTGGCTCAAAGACGCAGTTTTTGCGGGTTCTTTAGCACTGAGCCTGAGTAATTTGTCTGCGAAGTAAAGGTGAATGGAATCCTGAAATTACCTGTTCTATAGCTGAATGAGCTGCGATCAGTCGAAAACAGGGATGGTAACGTCAGCTCTTCAAGATGGTGGACGCTGGCTTCCTCTGTGGTCTGACCGGTATGGAGAACGGAATTGGACCACATCCATCCCCGTCTCAATCCCAGAATTCAGCACTGAGCACAGTAATTGCATAGCGGGCAGGAGCCCATAGAATCCGCACCACTGTATATTTGCGATGCTATTTCGTCTTTTCCCAGTGCGCGCCACACACTCTAGCTGCAGGGCAATTTGCTGAATAAGCAGCATGACCCTCCGTGCGGAAAAATCACTCGCGTTTGAGCCCCCGTAGCTGATCCTCGTGAGATGGATATATGTCCACTAGGTTTTGGAGCACCCCAAATTTGCTGGAAATTCCTAACAAGATAGGTTTTAGCCGTTCTAACTCGTCATTTTCCCGCACAGTGACGTGGTACATGGGGGTAATGCACTCCATTCGCCGCCATCATGTGATCCCCCAAAGTTAGTTTTCAGTAGAAGGAAAAAAATATGTATTTCAGGTGGAGGAATATTTCTGAGAATAATCTTGTGAAAAGTTGATTATAAATCCACATACATGAATATGAATGAATTTAGGGAGGGTATAAAAAGAAAAATATACTAAATATTTTGAAAAATCTGGAGAGTGAATATATATATATATATATATATATATATATATATATATATACACACACACAGACACACACACACACAGACATTAAAAAGTAGCATTATGTATGTGAATTGAAATTTACCATGAAATATATATCATCCACAGATCCAAAAATATTCATTTAAATGTACATGGATTCATGTTGTTTAAATAAAAAGCTCACCCATATGTTGAATTTTCAGTTCCAACAGCGTTAAGTAGGAGTGATCTCTTCTCACAATTTGTATCTGCCAAGCCAGCCACCTAACCAAATGTACGACTGATACCAGGTAGAATTCTGTATGTGCTTATAAAAATACATGTGATGAATAGGCTACAGAGAAAGGGAGACAGTTATTCACATATTTGTTAACTTTGAAAACACATGGAGAACTATTTCAATTAAAATTCGCTAGATTTATAACACCTACAATTTATCATACGAAAGGCAAGTCCAATTATACACCATGCCTCCTGTGAACCTCTTGTATTTGTATTCTGTTTGGGTTATTATTCTCCATCAAATTAGGATAAGAAGTCAAAGTCTAGTAGGGCATGTGTTAGTGTCAGGGATTCAGTATTTCGAATGGAAAATTGGAAAATGTATCCAATGTGTATGCAAATATGTGCTACACAAAAATCTTCCCACTCTCATTCAGAATAATGCCTTGACATTACCTTCGCCGTACATAAGACACAATTAGAGGAGAACATTTAGAAAATCTGTGAATACATATGTGGAATGGAAAATGCTCAGAAGTTCACAAATTTGGAGTTGGTAGAGGAGTTTCCAAAAGTAAGGGACAGGGTAATCACTCCAAAAACATGAATTTCTGCCAGCCTAACATCTGAAGAAACTGCCTGTGAGGTTGGGCAATGAAATACATGCTGTTGTCAGAAGCATTAGCTTCATATGTAGTGAGACCATCAAATCTGGTTCTGCATCTATGTGACCTGGATGACATGGTTTCTTATTTTCCAATAAACATGAGGCAGCAGTGCTGAATTTTCTATTTGTAGGTATACTGTGGCCACTGGATTCTAGGTGTCTCCCCGTGTGGACTGTAAATTCATTTGGTCATCCTCCACTTTCGTGGTGTTTCTTGCTGCTGCACTGGGAGTTTGGTATTTGCTTCATTAAATACAAGGGTTCACCTGGGACACAGTGCTGAAGTGAGTTCTGTCAAGTGTGGTGTGTCGAGTTCTGCAGGAGAATGCACCAACCAGGCTTCTATCCCACATAACTTGCCCTATTGACCATAGCATCCTGATTCTGAACATTGCCCTGAAACCTCTCCATATAACAATATGCTTTTACATATAAGGTTCTACTGACTGCAAAATGTCAGTCACAATCCATTTGGAAGCCAATGGCAGATCCACATGCCCCCACCACAGATGTTTTATCACACACCTGCCAACCACTGCTCTAGAACAACTACTCAGCAAGATCCAACTTACTGGAATCTCTGTTCTACACCATTTTCATAAAACCCAGTCAATCAAGGCACTGTCCTGTATACTCATGATCAGCAAGAGGACATCCAAATGTTCTCCAGTGCTACCCGGTCATGGGAATTTCAAAAATTTCATGATATTGATATAGCCAATTTTCAAGGATGAAGTTGGAGGCACTGTGGATTTCAATTCACTCAGAAACCATTAAATGAAAACTCTGGAGAATTCTTACAGGCAAGGCTTCCAAAAGTGGCCAAAAGTCAGATTAAGCCAGGCCCATTGAGGTCTACAAAGTATGGTCCATGTGTGTTTTGACTCTCAAATATGGCTGCCAAGTCTTTAAGAATAATATCATGTGTTATCCTGGCTGAGATTCCCTGTGCTCTGTGGAAAGTCAACTAGGGCCTAGATGTCACTTTCCAAGGGCAACTCTCATGCATGGCCATCTAAAATTCCAACACAATTCCTGGCAATAATTCTCTGAGATCAGTAAAAGAACTCAGTCTCTAAGGGGAATCACACCAGAGTGCAAGCCTAGGTGGACCCAGTGATCTCTTCCAACCGCCAGACAAATGTCCACAATTAAAACCAAAACACTCTCACATGGCCCTCATCTTCTTCCATATAGACACTCATTATATCCTCTGGCTGGAGGTTTCCATAAGGGATGCAGCCCACGACAGTGTCCAAAATAAGCTCCTTGCACCGCATTTGCCTAAAGTAAGGGTGGCCTGGACTCTCTTCCTGTGAACCAGGAGTAATCAAATAGGCCTACCTTTAATATTGCTTGGCTTCTCCAACTTGAGGCCTTCTAGCTTTGGGGTTTAGATTCTTTAAGTGAATTGGAGTCATGATAATCAAGCACCTATGGCCTAGCCTCTGCAGGGCTTTGAAGAACTCATTTGACCCAAAGAATCCCTATTCTCACTTGATGGATATCTGGAACCTACCAGAGGAAGGCAAGAGAGTTCATCAACAATATCTGATCTTTTTGCCATTTTGGTTTTGGATGCACGCATGGGATCTATCTTTAGATCCATCAGGTGATGAGAATCTAAGCCACAGCCTCACACAGGGCCAACAGGCTGATTCAGACATATCCCAATCCTAAGCAATTAAGCAAAGAGCCACAGGTGATGCCCATTCATTTCCATTTGAAAACTCTTTTCTTCAGGCTTCACAAAGTGGTGGCTTGAGGCAAAAAACTTCCTGACATTCAACAGAACAATAGTTAAGCAAAAGGACCAAAGCAGGGTTTCTCCACTGAGACTTTCCTGGTCAACAGATATCTGAGATTTCTGAGATGCTAGCCATTTCCTTCAGCTATCCAGTACATAGCCATGTCACAGATCTTGGAGGTGGTACAAATCTTGGACACAAAACCATGATACTATTCTGGAGAGTGGGCTGAATTGAGAGAGAAAACAGGAAATTAGGAAGCTTGTAGGTGTTGCCCATCCATAAGGCAAGCCAGAGTCCACTCATGAATTGGGCAGGATGAATGCTGGGAAGCTTTCTACTAGACAGGACACATCCATTGATGCATTGTCTTTTCTAATGTCTACAACAATGGACTCAGTGGGATACACACACATAGAAACACTCACCTTGTCAAAGGACTTAATAGAAATATTCCACACCATACCAAACAAACCGCCTTTCCTACCTATTCTCAGAAAATGATCCACTACCTGCTTTCTCAGGGAAAGCCCCTCTTCAGAGGTTTCCTGGCATTTGGACATCCTCACATCTGTAGGTACCAAGAAAGACTGACTCTGTCCTTGGTAATTCCAAACATGTGAGACCACTGGGACTAGAACAGGGACTGTCTCTGGGTGCCTGGCTTCCTGGATCCCAAGTTCAGAGAGTTCCCTCACCAAGGAAGTGAGGTGAGATCACTTTCTTCAGGATCTGAATGATGTCACTGCCTTGGCAACCACTTTGTTGCTTCCAAGAGTACCATGAGGTGGAGGCTGCCCCGATTTTCATGTGGCACTTTCTCTAGTTAGAATGTTATATCAACCATAAGCACCCGGGAACAGCTTCCACACAGGACTGGTTTGGTCCATGTTCTATACATTAAGAAGAGAGAGAATGATTCAGACACAACCCTTCATCCTGACCAGGATGATTGCCATGGAAGTTGACTTTTGCTTTCTGAGGTACTTCATAGCTGCCTTCATCTTCACCAGGGATTATTTCTGCATGAACATTTGAGTTTCTCAGCAGGTGAAGATCCCCTAGATTCCTGTAGTTTAATACCCACACTGTTCCTGCTCTCCTGCAAAGTTAGTGTATGGTTAGGGTTAATAATATTTTCGATTTGGGTTAGGAATCATTCTGCAGGATGAATAATGGGATTGGGAACCTGTGATATTTATAAGAATATATAGGTGAAATATATGTATAAAAACGGGAATCTAAGAAAGATTTGAAGCCCAGAAGGGCATTGGGCCCTTGGTTTGGATACTTAGTGTTGAATAATGTTCTGTACAATTGTCTCAGTTAAATCGAAATACAATGGCATAGGACCTTGTAGCTTGGATGATTAAATGTAGAAGAGAACATCCAGTCAAAAAGGGATAGTTGGTAGGATTAGGAAGATAGTCAGTAGGTTTAGGAAGAAGAGTGAGTATATGATTTGGAAAAAAAAGCTTCTTTAGCAATAGGGTTTTGTTTAGAGAGTGAATGTAAATGTCAGCACATGTGAAGAGTAAGCAAAAATGATGAACTGGGGAAAATATGTAGGAAATCAGGTGTCAATAGAGACATTACTAAATCAGGCAAAGTATAAAGTGAGGGATAGGATTAGACATTTTCAACAGTCTTGAGTTTGAATATATAATCATAGGAAAAAACAAATATGTCGTCATGAATGGGAATGACATTTGAGAGCATTAGGCAACCTGGACATGGATGCTATTAGTTATCAACATTCACTTCCCTTTTAGGCTTTGGTACAATCATAAGTGTGATATTTTATTTGTTTGTTGTTCAGAATATTACTGTGATAAAATGTATATGTAGATCAGGTGACATGAGTATTTCTTTCACCATTTCTGGGAGCAATAATTTGAAGACGCATACATTAGTATTAGGGGCACAAAGAGGTGTAACCTCTGTCTATGAATATAGAGATAATGCATGAATAGACCATACTATGAATAAATAACATAACTGATTCCACTTTAAATAATGGATTGAAATGACATGTGAAAATATATAAGAAATCTTATATTGATATACAATCATTCATTCCAACCAGTTATATATCTAATGGTAATATTAGGATTATGATTTATGATGAATGGTGTTTGAGTTTTGCTTTATAAGTGATGATGTTAAACGAAAGTAATGTGTTTGGAAAGAAGTCTCATGAAAAGACCAGTCAAGAAACATGGAGGAATGCATGTGTTCTGAATCAGGAAGTGATTGATCGTGAAACAAATGCCTATAAATTTTCTAATTTGTGACTGAAATATATATCCTATGATGTGGATAAACTGAAGACATAGTAACGTACAAGTGTTGAATAAAAATGAAAGTCAAAATACACATCATGTCCCCTAGGAATCTACTTGCATTGATTTTAAACTGGCTAAGTAAATGTAGAAATAATAGGGTTTGTATGCACCATTCACTGAATTTAGTTTTCAGTACTAGGAAACAATATGTATTGCAGGTGGATGATTATTATGAGAATAATCTTGTGGAAAGTTGATTATAAATCCACAGATATGAATATGAATGAATTTAGGGAGTGTATAATAAGACACATATATTTCATATTTTGAAAAATCTGAAGAGTGTGTATATATATATAAATAAATATATATATATATATATATATATATATATATATATATATATATATATATATATATACAAACACGCACATGCACAGATATTAAAAAGTAGCAATACAGGAGATCCATTATGAAGGCAGGCATGGAGAAATCAAGTCTCTGATCTCTTCAGCTGCACGGGCATAGGAAGTCATAAACTGTCTAAATGCTGTTTGCTCAGAATCACTAGGCAATGTTGACCTGTTGTGAATCTGGGGCGAACCGTCTGGGCCCCTCAGAACACACACAGAGCCCGGATTGGCTGCATTCAAGCTTAGATTCGTCTGGTTTTTGTGACTCAGCACTAACATTCCCGCTGAAATAACTGGTTGGGCTTTCTGAATTGACAGAGTTAAAAGACAACTGAGCCTTCATAGGCAGTGGCCACAGGATTGAAATGGGGCTTGGGAGAGATAGTCAGGACCCATCCATTGCATTGGTCACCCAGCAAAGGGAACAAACGGTCACCATTTTAATGGGATACCACCATGGCATAGAACTGACATTACAGGCGGAGGAGATAACTTCATTGAAACCAACGCGACAAGTGTGTAATCCCATTGCCATCTCTCTCAACACCACGAGGAAACCTCAAGGGCCCCTCCCAGCTCTCCCAGGAGCACGATAGCCAGACCTAGGGAAACAGGATTGGCTCGGGACTTGCGGCGTGGAATTCCTGGCTACCACTCCCACCAGTGCTGACAATTGAGGTCTCTTACACCACCTACCAGGGGCATGGCTCCCGGAAGACAGGAAAATTCGCTGGCGGTTCTCAGGACAAAGCTCTACAAACTTAGGGTCTGAGGGAGGCAAACAGGGAGAGTGTGCCCAGGCGTTCATTAAAACAGGGCTACCAGGAGCAGAGGCCTGGTGTGTAACCAGTATTGTGGTGAGCGTCAAAGGTGAGCGGGGCCTGGCTTGAGGAAGCACAAGAGAAGGCCCTAGGCACTCAGGATTGGAGACCCGCCGAGTCTGGGAGGAAGAGCTGCTGCACAGTGATTTGTTCCCACTTATTTAGAGGAGAAGCTTGGCCCAGTGCACACAGCTCCACCTACTGGATGAGAAGTTAATTGAACTCTAGTACTGCATGTATTATTATTATTATATTATTTGTATGTTTTTCTTTTTCTTTCATTTTCATTTTTGTTGTTGTTCTTTAACTTTTTTAATGTTTTTTATTTTTTTAATTTTTTATTTCATTATTATTATTATTATTTTAAATTTTAATTTTCATTTTTTAATTATCATTATTACTTAAAATTTTCTTTCTTTATTTTCTATTTTTTTCTTTTGTCTTTTCATTTCTTTTCAATTTTATTATACCCCTTCCTTGAATTCTACCTGGATACTCTCATTCACTTTAGTGACTTCTTCCCTTCCCTTCTAATATCTTTCCTTCCAAGCATCAAATAAATTTATAAGAGTAAGCAGTAACTCAGTAGTCAAACAGAACAAGAAGTAACATGAGCAGCATAAAAAAGCAAGGAAGAAAAAAAGTACAAACAATGAAGGACAGCCTAAATATTCAAGAGCATCTGGAGTCATCAGAAAAATGGTCATATAAAGAACTCAAGGAATACCTTAGACAGATGTAATGGAACATTAAAGAGGATACGAGACAACAAAAACAAACAGTGAAAGAACGCATTGAAAATGAATTACATAAACAGATAAAATAAGAAATTAAGCATCTTTATCAGGAGATAGAGATTATTAGAAAAATCAAACAATAATTCTAGAAATGAAGGAAATGATAAACCAAATTAAAAAATCAATTGAGAGTATCACTAACAGAGTGAAGCAAGTAGAAGACAGAATGTCAGATAATGAAGACAAAATATATCATCTTGAAAAAACTCTATCCAAGAGAGAAATGCTGTAAAAAATTATGAGAAAACATCCAAGAGATATGGGATAACATTAAAAAAACAAACTTATGAGTCATCCCGAAAGAGGAAGGTACAGAGATTCAAACCAAGGGAATGAGTAACCTGCTGAATGAAATAATTAGAGAAAACTTTCCAAAAATAAAAATGGAAACAGATAAACAAATTGTAGATGCTTACAGGACACTGAGCACACAAAATCACAGTAGACCAATGCCAAGACACATTGTTATGAAGATATCCAATATACAAAACAAAGAGAAAATATTAAAACCTACCAGAGAAAGGAGGCAGATTACAATCAGGGGTAAAACAAAAAGGTTAACAATGGTTTTTTTTTTTTTTTTATCTCAGATGCTGGAAGTGAGAAGATCCTGGAACAACGTACTTCAAACACTGAAAGACAATGGATGCCAACCAAGAATTATGTATCCAGCAAAATTAAGCTTAAAGTAAGACAACAAAATAAAAATATTTCATGATAAACAAAAGCTAAAAGAATTTGCAGCCAGAAAACCAGCATTGGAAAGCATCTTGAGCAAAACACTACACGAGGAAGAAATGAAAATCAACAATGTAAACCATCAGTGGGAAGTGCCTCAGTAATGACAGAGGGCGGGAAAAGCTAATCATGGAGAAACAAACTAATTTAAAAAAAAGATATAAGCAAATATGGGTGGCAGTACAAACCATATATTAATAGTAACTCTAAACGTTAATGGCTTAAACTCTCCAATAAAGTGACATAGGCTTGTAACTTGAATTAAAAAAAAACAAATCCAACAATAAGTTGCCTCCAGGGGACACATCTGAATGGAAAAGACATACACAAGCTGAAGGTGAAAGATTGGGAAAATTTATACCATGCACACAGTCCTCGTAACCAAGCAGGGGTGGCCATCCTCCTATAGAATAAAATCGACCTCAAGACTAATTTAATCAAAAGGGATAAGGAAGGACATTATATACTGTTAAAAGAAACCATTCACTGACAAGACATAACAATTATCAATATTCACGCAGCAAATAATGGTGCTGCGACGTTCATTAAACAAATTCTCCTCAAGTTCAAGAATCAAATAGACCACAGTACAATAATTATGGGTGACTTCAACTCACGTCTCTCACCATTGGACAGATCCTCCAAACAAAAGTTGAATAAAGAAACTATAGAACTCAATATCACAATCAATACCCTAGACTTAAGTGACATATATAGAATATATCAACCATCATCAATTGGATATACTTTTTTCTCAGCAGCACAGGGATCCTTCTCAAAAATAGACCATATGTTTTGCCATAGGGCAACCCTCAGTAAATATAAAGGGGAGGAGATAATACCATGAATTTTTTGTGATCATAATGGAATGAAACTGGAAACCAATGATAAAAGAAAAAAGAAAAAATCATACATTACATGCAAAATGAACAATATGTTACTGAATGATCAATGGGTTACAGAAGACATAAAGGAGGAAATCAAAAAATTCTTAGAGATAAATGAAAATACAGACACAACATATCAGATTCTATGGGACAAAATGAAAGAAGTTTTAAGAGGTAAATTCATCTTCTCGAGGTCATTCCTCAAAAAAAGAAAGAAAAAAAAAAACAACAAATAAATGAGCTCACACTTTATCTCAAAGCCCTAGAAAAGGAAGAGCAAAACAACAGCAAATGTAGCAGAAGGCAAGAAATAATTAAAATCAGAGCGAAATTGAAACAAAAGAAACTATTGAAAAAATTAACAAAACTAAAAGTTGGTTCTTCAAAAAGATAAATAAGATCGACAGACCCTTGGCCATGCTAATGAAGAGAAGAAGAGAGAGAACTCAAATTACTAACATACGGGATGAAAAAGGCAATATCACAACAGATGCAACATAAATATAGAAGAAAATTAGAAATTATTTGGAAACCTGTATTCCAATAAAATAAAATATAGTGAAGACATTGATAAACTTCTTAAGTCATTTGATTTGCCCACACTGAGTCATAAGGGAACACACAATTTAAACAGACCAATATCAATGGATGAAGTAGAAGAAGCAATCAAATGACTACCAACCAAGAAAAGCCCAGGACCGGATGGGTATACAGCAGAGTTTTACAAAACCTTTAAAGAAGAATTAATACCATTACTTTTCAAGTTATTCAGGAAATAGAAAAACTGGGAGCTCTGCCAAATTCGTTCTATGAGGACAACATCACCCTGATTCTGAAACCAGACAAAGACACCTCAAAGAATGAAAACTACAGACAAATATCTCTGATGAACCTAGATGCAAAAATCCTCATTAAAATTCTGGCGAATTGGATACAAAGGCACATCAAAAAAATTGTGCACCATGATCAACTAGGATTCATCCCTGGGATGCAAGGCTGGTTCAATATATGGAAATTAATAAATGTTATTCACAACATCATTGGACTTAAAGATAAGAACCATATGATCATCTCGATAGACGCAGAAAAAACATTCAACAAAGTAGAGCATTCCTTTATGTTCAAAACATTTTAAAAACTAGGGATAACAGGAACTTACCTCGACATTGTAAAAGCTATCTATGTTAAGCCTCAGGTTAGCATCATTCTGAATGGAGAAAAATTGAAGGCATTCCCTTTAAAATCTGGAACAAGACAGGGATGTCCTCTATCACCACTTCTACTCAATATAGTTCTCGAAAAACTGGCCAGAGCAATTAGAGAGATGAAAGACATTAAAGGCATAAAAATAGGAAAAGAAGAACTTAACTTATCACTATTTGCAGATGACATGATTCTATACATAGAAGACCCAAAGGGGTCTACAGAAAAAACTACTAGAACTAATAAATGAATGCAGCAATGTGGCAGGATAGAAAATCAACATGCATAAATCGAAGGCATTTCTGTATATTAGCGACAAAACTTCTGAAACAAAAATGAGTCAAAACACTGCATTCCCAATTTCCTCAAAATAATTAAATACTTGGGAATCAACCTAACAAAAGAGGTGAAAGATTTATATAATGCAAACTACAGAACCCTAAAAAGAGAAATAGAATAAGATCTTAGAAGATGGAAAAATATACCCCGTTCATGGATAGGAAGAACTAACATCATCAATATGGCTATATTACCAAAAGTTCTCTACAGGTTTAATGCAATGCCAATCAAAATCCCAAAGGAATTTTTTGTAGAAATAGATAAAGCAATTATGAAATTCAAATGGAAAAATAAAAGACCCAGAATAGCAAAAGCAATTCTAAGCAGGAAGTGTGAATCAGGCAGTATAGCAATACCAGATTTCCAACTATATTACAGAGCAATTATAATAAAAAGAGCATGGTACTGGTACCAAAACAGGCGGGTGGACCAATGGTACAGAATGGAGGACACAGCGACTAATCCAAAAAGCTACAACTATCTTATATTTGATAAAAGAGCTAATGGCCTGCAATGGAGGAAGGATGGCATCTTCATCAAATGGTGTTGGGTAAACTGTAAATCCAGATGCAACAAAATGAAACTGAATCCCCTCCTCTCGCCCTGCACAAAAGTTAACTCAAAGTGGATCAAGGAGCTAGATTCAAATCAGAGTCTCTGCGTCTGATAGAAGAAAAAGTTGGCTCAGATCTACATATTGTGTGGTCAGGCTCCAAATTCCTTAATAGGACACCCATAGAACAAGAGTTAATAACAAGAATCAAGAAATGGGACTTACTTAAACTGAATTTTTTTTTCTCAGAAAGAGAAACAATAAGAGAGGTAAATATGGAGCCTACATCATGGGAACAAATTTTTAGTCCTCACCCTTCACATGGAGCCCTAATATCTAGAGTATACAAAGTATACAAAGAACTCAGAAAATTAGACAATAATATAACCAATAACCCAATGGGCCAAGGACCTGAACAGAAACTTCTCAGAGGAGGACATAGAATCAATTAACAAGTACATGAAAAAATGCTCTCCATTTCTAGCAGTAAGAGAAACGCAAATAAAAACCACCCTAAAATACCATCTCAATCCAGTGAGATTGGCAGCCATAATGAAGTCAAACAACAACAAGTGCTGGCGAGGATGTGAGGAAAAGGGTACTCTTGTACATTGCTCGTGGGACTGAAACTGGTGCAGCCAATTTGGAAAGGAGTATGGAGTCTCCTGTGAAAGCTTGGAATGGAAGCACCATTTGACCCAGCTATTGCCCTTCTTGGACTATTCCCTGAAGACCTTAAAAGAGCGTACTACAGTGATACTGCCACATCGATTTTCATAGCAGCACAATTCACAATTGCTACACTGTCGAACCAACCCAGATGCCCTTCAATAGATGAATGGATAAAAAAAAATGTGACCTTTGTATACTATGGAGGATTACGCAGCACTAAAATATGACAAAATCATGGAATTTGCAGGGAAATGCATGGCAATAGAGAAGATTATGCTTAGTGAAGCTAGCCAATCCCTAAAAAACAAATACCAAATATCTTCTTTGATATAATGAGAGCAACTAAGAACAGAGCAGGGAGGAAGAGCATGAAGAAAAGATTAACATTAAGCAGAAACATGAGGTGGGAGGGAAAGGGAGAGAAGAGGGAAATTGCATGGTAATGGAGAGAGACCCTTATTGTTACACAAAATTACATATAAGAGGTTGTGGGAAAATAAACAACGAGAGAAATGAATTAGAGTAGGTATGGTAGAGAGAAAAGATGGGAAGAGAAGGGAGGGGGGATAGTAGAGTATAGGAAAGGTAGCAGAATACAACATTAACTAATAGGGCATTATGTAAAAATATGGATGTTTAACTGATGTGATTCTGCAATCTGTATTTGGAGTAAAAATGGGAGTTCATAACCCACTTGAATCTAATGTATGAAATATGATATGTCAAGAGCTTTGTAATGTTTTGAGCAACCAATAAAAAAAGTAGTGATATATATGCCAATAGAAATTTATCATGAAATATATATAATCAACAGACTGAAAAATATTAATTTTACTGAACATGAAATTATGAATAATGTTATTCAACTAGGAAGCTCACCCATAGGTTGAATTTTCAGTTCCAACAGCGTTTAGGAGGAGTGATCTCTTCTCTCAATTTGCATCTGCAAATTCAGCCACCTCACAAGTGTATACGAGTGATATCAGGTAGGATACTATATGTGCATATAAAAATACATGTGCTGAATAGGCTACAGAGAAAGGGAGACAGGGATTCATATATTTGTTAATTTTAAAAACACATGTAGAACTATTTCAACAAAAAATTGACTAGATTTATAACTCCTACAAAATATAATGCAAAAGTCAATTCCAACTATACACCATGCCTCCTCTGAACTGCTTGTATTCTATTCTTTTTGGGTTATTTTTCACCATCATATTAGGATCATAATTCAGAGTCTAGTAGGGTATGGGTTAGTGTCAGGGATTCAGTATTTCAAAATAAAAATTTAAAAATGAATCCAGTGTGTGTGTAAATATGTGCTACACAAAAATCTTCCCACTCACATCCAGAACAATGCCTTGACATTACCTTCACCCAAGTAAGACACAATTATAGTAGAAAAGTGTGAAAATCTATGAATACATATATTTAATGGAATATGCTCAGGAGTTCACAACCTTGGAGGTGGTAGAGGCGTTTCCAAAAGTAAAGGACAGGGTAAACACTCCACAAACAAAGAGCTCTGCTGGCCTAAGACTTCTTGGAATACGGCTTCTGAGGTTGGGCACTTGAAATATATGTTGTTGTCATGAGCTTTGGCTTCCTTTGTCGTGAGACCATAAAAGCTGGGTCTGCATCTATGTGACCTGGAAGACATGATTTCTTATATTTCAATGAACATGAGGAAGCAGTGCTCAATTTTCTCTTTGTAGGTAAACTGTGTCCACTGGAGGCTAAGTGTCTCCCGGTGGGGACAGTGAAGACATTTGATCATCCTCCAATTTTCGTGGTGTTTCTTGCTGCTACACTGGGAATTTGGTACTTGCTTCACACAATATAAGAAGTTCATCTGGGATACAGTGCTGGAGGGTGTTCTGTCACGTGGGGTGGGTTAGCGTCTGCAGGAGAATGTACCAACCAGGCTTCTATCCCACATAGCTTGTCCCAATAACCATAGCAACCTGATTATGAACATTGCCCTGAAACCTCTCCATATAACAAGATGCCTTTACATACAAGGGAATGGGGGCTGCGCCATATCAGTCACAAGCCATTTGTAAGCCGATAGCCGATCCACATGGCCCCACCATGATGTTTCATCACACACCTCCCCACCACTGCTCTAGGCCCACTACTCAGCAGGCTCCAAATTCCTGGCATCTCGTATTCTACACCATTTTCATGAAACCCAGTCAAACAAGGCACTTTCTGGTATACACATGATCAGCAACAGGACATCCAACGTTTCTGCAGTGCCACCTGGTCATGGGAATTTCCAAAATTTTATGGTATTTATCTAGCAAGTTTTCAAGGATGAAGTTAGAGGCACTGTGGGTTTCAATTCATTCAGGAACCGTTAAGTGTTGAGAAAGCTCATTTCAATGAATGCTCTGGAGAACTCTAAAGTCAAGGCTTCTCAAAGAGTTGCCAACAGGTCACATGAAGCCAGGCCAATTGACGTCTACAATGTGAGGTCCATGTGTGTTTTGACTCTCAACTATGGCTACCAAGTCTTTCAGAATAAAATCATGTGATATTCTGGCTGAGATTCCCAGGCCTCTGTGGAAAGCCACCCTGGGCCTAGATCTCAGTTTCCAAGAGTGAGTCTCATGCGTGGCCTCCTAAAATCCCAACACAATTCATGGCAATACTTCTCTGAGGTCAGTTCCAGAACTCAGTCTCTAAGGGTAAATCATACCAGAGTTCAAGCCCAGGTGGACCCAATCATCCCTTTCAACTGCCACAAAAATGACCAAAATTAAAATGAAATCACTCCCACAGGGCCATAATCTTCTTCCTTGTAGACACTCATCATAACCTCTAGCTGGAGGTTTCAATGAGCACAAGGTAGTGTCCAAAATAAGCTCACTTGCCCCTCATTTGCCTAAAAACATGGTGGCCTGAACACTATTCCTGTGAACCAGGAGTGATCAAATATTGCTGCTGTTAAAGTGTTCCACTTCTCCAATTTGAGGCCTACTGGCTGAAGCCTATAAATTCTTGATGTGATTTGGAGTCATGAGAAAACCCAAGCACATATGGGCTAGCCTCTGCAGGGATTTCAAAGACTCATTTGACCCAAAGGATCCCTATTCTCACTTGATGGAGGTCAGGAACATAAAACAAGAAGGCAAAAATATTCATCCACAATGATTTCTCTTTTTGTCATTTTGGTTTTGAAATCACATGGGATCTTTCTTTAGATCCATCAGGTGCTGAGAATCTAAGCCACAACCTCATTCAAGGACAAGAGGCTGAATCAGACACATTCCATTCCAAAGCAATTAAGCAAAGAGCCACAGGTGTTGTCCATTCATTTCCATATGAAAACAGTCGTCTTAAGGCTACACAACAGGGTGGCCTGAGGCAAAGAATTTCCTGACATTCAGGGTAATAGAAACAGAAGTAAGCAAATGGCCCAAAGAAGGGTTTCTCCACTGAGACTTTACTGGTCACACTGATATCTGATTTTTCTGAGATGCTCCCATTCCCTTAAGCTATCCAGTACATGGCCATGTCACAGAGCCTTGTGGTGTTACATATCTGGGACTCAAAACCATGAGCCTATTCTGGAGAGTGGCTGGAAAACACGAAGAAAACAGGAACTTAAGAAGATAGTAGATGTTGCCCATCCATAAGGCAAGCTGCAGTCCATTCATCAATTGGGCAGTAAGAATGCGGGGAAGCTTTCAACTAGAGACAACACATCCATTGATGCATTGTCTTTTCTAATGTCTACAACAACGGATACAGTGGAATACACAGACATAGAAACACTCACCATGTCAAACGACTTACTAGAAATAGTCCACTCCAAACCAAACAAACCACCTTTCCTAGCTATTCTCAGAACATCAGAAAAAAACACAAACTCACACCTACAATGGCAAAGGCAATTCTTTCCCCCAAGTAGGTCTGTGATTATCCGGAGTGTCTTCTGACTGGTGGGCCATATTATGTTCCCCAAAAATGTCCTGTCCTGTTTCAGTTCTGGTCTCCTTGGCCAATTCTGTGAAGTTGTCAGGAGCCAGTGGTTCGCCACTACCTACTTTCTCAGGAAAGGCCCCTCTTCAGAGCTCTGCTGGAATTTGGCCATCCTCACATCAGTAGGTACCAAGAAAGACTGACTATGTCTTTGGGAAAAGCAAACAAGTTAGCCCACTGGGACTCAGAGTGAGACTGACTCTGGGTGCCTGGCTTCCTGGATCCCAAGTTCAGAGAATTACATCACCAAGGAAGTGAAATGAGGTCACTTCTTTCAGGAACTGAATATGGTCACTGCCTCGGTAACCACTTTGTCCTAACAGTTGCTTCCAAGGTTCCCATGAGATGGAGGCTGCCCCAACATCCTGTGACACATTCAGAAGTTAGAATGGTATATCAACCATAGGCACCCAGGAACAGCTCTCCACACAGGCCTGGATTGGTCCATCTTCTCTACTTTAAGAAGACAGAGGCTGATTCAGACACATCAATTCACCCTGACCAGGTTGTTTGCCATGGAAGATAACTATTGCTCTCTCAGGTCCTACATAGCTGCCTATATATTCTCCAAGGATCATTTCTCCATGGATCTTTGATGTTCTCAGCAGGTGGAAGATCATCTACATTCCTATATTGTAAGACCCACTCTGTCCCTGCTCTTCTGTACATTATATTGAAGGAACAGTGTATAGTTAAGTTTAATAATAGGTTTGATTTGGGTTACGAATCATTCTGCGGGATGAATAATGGCATTGGCAACCTGTGATATTTATAAGAGTATATATGTGAAATATAACTATGAAAGCAGAAATCTAGGTAAGATTTGAAGTCCAGAAGGGCACTGGGGACTTGAGTGGGATACTTAGCTTTGAGTTATGTGCTGCAAAGATGTCTCAAATAAATCAATATACACTGGCATCGGACCTTGTACTTTGGATGATTGAATGTTGAAAAGAACATCCAGTCAAAAAGCGATAGTCGGTAGGATTAGGAAGGTAGTCTGTAGGTTTAGAAAGAAGAGTGAGTATAGGATTTGGACCAAAAGTTCTTTAGCAATAGGGTTTCGGGTAGAGAGTGTATGTAAATGTCAGTACATGTGAAGAGTCAGTCACAATGATGAACTGGGGAAATCATGTAGGAAAGCAGATATCAATAGAGACATTAGGAAATCAAGCAAAGTATAAATTGTGTGATAGGGTTAGACATTTTCAACAGGTTTGAGGTTGAATAGATAATCTTAGGAAGAAACAAATATGTAGTCACCAATAGGATTGATATTTGAGAGCATTAGGCAACCTGGACATGGATGTTTTTAGTAATCCATGCTCACTTTCTATTTAGGCTTTGGTACAATTGTAAGTGTGACCTTTGCTTTTGGTGTCCAGAATATTTCTGTGATAAAATGTGTATGTAGATCAGGTGACATGAGTATTTCTTCCACCATTTCTTGGAGCAATATTTTGAAGACTTATAAATTAGTATAGTCGTACAAAGATGTGTACCCTGTTTCTATGAATATACACATAATGCATGAACAGACCATACTCTGAATAAATAATATAACTGGATCCACTTTAAATAATGGATTGAATAGATACCTGAAAATATATAAGAAATGTTATATTGATATACAATCATTCATTCCAACCAGTTATATATCTAATGATCATCTTAGGGTTATGGTTTATCATGAAGGGTTTGTGAGTTTTGTTTCAAAATTGATTATGGAAATCGAAAAAAATGTATTTGGAAAAAAAGTCTCATGAATAGACCACTGAAGAAACGTAGAGAAATTCATGTGTTCTGGAGCAGGAAGTGATTGAAAGTGAAACAAATGCCTATCAATTTGTTAACTAGTGAATAAAATATATATTCTATGATGTACATAAACTGAAGGAATAGTAATGTACCAGTGTGGAATAAAAATTAACGTCAAAATACACATCATGTCCCATAGGAACCTACATGCATTGATGTTAAACTGGGTCAGTTAATGTAGACATATTAGGATTTGTATGCACCTTTCACTGAAGTTAGTTTTCAGTACTAGGAAACAAATATGTATTTCGGGTGGATGAATATTTCTAAGAATAATCTTGTGAAAAGTTGATTATTAATCCACATACATGAACATGAATGAATTTAGGGATTGTATATAAGACACATATATTTCATATTTTTAAAAATCTGGAGAATATATATATATATATATATACACACACACACACACACACACACACACACACACACGAACAGAGACATTAATAAGTAGCAATATATATGCCAATCGAAATTCATCATGAAATATATATCATAAAGATGCAAAAACATTCATTTTACTGAACATGGGTTTATGTATAATGTTGTTCTACTGGGAAGCTCACCCATAGGTTGAATTTTCAGTTCCAACAGGGTTTAGGAGGAGTGGTCACTTCTCACACTTTGTATCTGCTAAGTCATGTAACTCACAAGAATGTACGTGTGATATCACGCAGGATTCTATTTGTGCATATAAAAATACATGTGCTGAATAGGCTCCAGAGAATGGGAGACAGTAATTCACATATTTGTTAACTTTGAAAACACATGGAGAACTATTTCAATTAAAAATTGACTAAATTTATAACACCTACCCTTTATCATGCAAATGGCAAGTCGAACTCTGAACTGCATGTACTTATGTACTGTTTGGGTTATTTTTCTCCATCATATTAGGATTAGTAGTCAGAGTCTAGTAGAATATGGGTTAGTGTCAGGGATTCAGAATTTCGAATGGAAAATAGGAAAATTAATCCAATGTGTATGCAAATATGTGCTACAACAAATCTTCCCAGTCTCATCCAGAACCATGCCTTGACATTACCTTCGCCCCAAGTAAGACACAATTAGAGGAGAAGAGTTACAAAATCTGTGATTACATTTTTGGAATGGAAAATGCTCAAGAGTGCACAAACTTGGAGGTGGAATAGGAGTTTCCAAAAATAAGGACAGGGTACACACTCCACAAACATGGAGCTCTGCTTGCCTAAAACTTTTTGAGAAACTGCCACTGAGGTTGGGCACTGAAATATAGGTTGTTGTCACGAGTTAAGCTTCCTTTGTAGTGAGACCCTCAAAGCTGGGTCTGCATCTATGTGACCAGGAGGACAAAGTTTCTTATTTTACAATGAACACGAGGCAGCAGTGCTGAATTCTCTCTTTGTAGGTAAACTGTGGCCACTGGGGCTTAGTGTCTCCAAGTGTGGACTGTGAAGCCATATGGTCATCCTCCATTTCGTGGTGTTTCTTCCTGCTGCACTGGGAGTTTGGTATTTGCTTCACGAAATACAAGGAGTTCAACTGCAACAAAGTGCAAGAGGGAGTTCTGTCACGTGTGGTGGATCAGGGTCTGCAGGATGATACAAGAACCAGGCTTCTATCCCACATAGCTTGACCCCTTGACCATAGCAACCTGATTCTGAACAATATCCTGAAATCGCTCCATATAACAAGTTGCCTTTACACAGAAGGTTCTGATGGCTGTGCCATGTCAGTCACAAGCCATTTGGAAACCAATGGCAGATCCACATGGCCCCATCACAGATGTTTTATCACATACCTGCCCAACACTGCTCTAGGCCCACTACTCAACAGAGTCCAACTTACTGACATCTCTGTTCTACACCATTTACATGAAACCCAGTAAAACAAGACACTGAAATATTCATGACCAGCAACAGGTCATCCAAAGGTTCTCCAGTGCCACCTGGTGATGGAATTTCAAAAATTTCATGGCATTTATCTAGCAATTTTTCAAGGATGAAGTTGGAGGCACTGTGAGTTTCAATTCATTCAGGAACCATTAAATGGTTAGGAAGCTCATTTCAATGAAAGCTCTTGAGAACACTCACAGGTAAGGCTTCCCAAAGAATGGTGAAAAGATCACATGATGTTTAGCTCATTTAGCTCTACAATGTGAGGTCCATATGAGTTTTGACTCTCAACGATGGGTGCCAAGTCTTTCAGAATAAAATCATGTGGTATCCTGGCTGAGAGGCCCAGTGCTCTGTGGAAAGCCACCCTGGGCCTAGAACTCAGTTTCCAAGGGCGACACTCATGCCTGGCTTCCTAAAATCTCAACACTATTCATGGCAATACTTCTCTGAGTTCAGTTGCAGAACTCAGTCTCTAAGGAAATCACACCAGAGTTCAAGCACATGTGAACCAAATCATCTCTTCTAACCGCCACTCAAATGACCACAATTTAAACAAAAACACTCCAACGTGGCGCTCATCTTCTTCCATATAGACACACATAATAACCTGTGGCTAGAGTTTTCCATGAGGGGCACAGCTCAAGTCCGTGTCCAAAATAAGCTCTCTTGCACCTAAATTGCCTAATTCAGGGTGGCATGGACACCCTTCTTGTGAACCAGGAGAGATCAAATAGGCCTCCCATTAATACTGCTCCACTTCTTCAATTTGAGGTCAACTGACTGTGGGGTTTGGATTCTTCATGTAAATTGGAGTCTTGAGAAAACCCAAGCAACCATGGGCTAGCCTCTGCAGGGCTTTGAAGATCTCATTTGACCCAAAGGATCCCTATTCTGACTTGATGGAGTTCAGGAAAGTTACAGAGGAAGGCGAGAGACTTCATCCACAAGGACTGCTCTGTGGCCATTTTGGTCTTGGATGTACACATGGGATCTTTCTTTATATCCATCAGAAGGTGAGAATCTAAGCCACAGCCTCACACAGGGCAAATAGGCTGATTCAGACACATCCTCTCCAAAGCAATTAAGCAAAGAACCACAGGTAATACCCATTCATTTCCATTTGAAAACTGTTTTCTTCAGGCTTCACAAAGTGGTGGCCTGAGGAAAAGACCTTCCTGACATTCAGGGCAACAGAAGATTAGGTAATCAAAAGGCCCCAAGCAGGGTTTCTCCACTGAGACTTTACTGGTAACATTGATATCTGAGTTTTCTGAGATGCTCGCCATTCCCTTTAGCTATCTAGTACATGGTCATTTCAAAGAGCTTCGTGGTTGTACATATCTTAAACACAAGACCATGAGCCTATTCTGGAGAGTGGCCAGAATTCAGGAAGAAAACAGGATCTTAGAAAGATAGTAAGTGTTGCCATCAATAAGGCAAGCTGCAGTCCATTAATAAATTGGGAAGGATGAATGCTGGGAAGCTTTCTAGCTGACAGGACATATTCATTGATGCATTCTCTCTTCTAATGTCTACAACCACGGGCACAGTGGGATACACTGACATAGAAACACTCGCGTTGTCAAACGACTTACTAGAAACCGTTCACTCCAAAAAAAAACAAACCTTCTTTCATACCTATTCTCAGAACATGAGACAAAACCACAAACTCACACCCACATCACAAAGGCACCTCCTTCCCCCATGTAGGTCTGTGACTATCTGGAGAGTCCTCTGACTGGTGGGCCATACTATGTTCCAGGAAATGGCCTGTTCTTTCTCAAATCTGGTCTATTTGGCCAACTCTGTGAAGTTTTTAGGATCCAGTGGTGAGCCAATGCCTGCTTTCTCAGGAAAGC
This sequence comes from Callospermophilus lateralis, assembly GCF_048772815.1. Lineage (NCBI taxonomy): Eukaryota > Metazoa > Chordata > Mammalia > Rodentia > Sciuridae > Callospermophilus > Callospermophilus lateralis. The sequence continues at coordinate 91,152 of NW_027512526.1, forward strand.
CCCCTCTTCATAGCTTTTCTTGCATTTGGCCATCCTCACAATAGTAGGTCCCAAGAAAGACTGAGTCTGTCCTTGGTAAATCAAAATAAGTTTGACAACTGGGACTGGGACTGGGACTGGCTCTGGGTGCCAGGCTTCCTGGATTCCAAGTTCAGAGAGTTACATCACCATAGAAGTTAGGTGAGGTCACTTTCTTTAGGAACTGAATGAGGTCACTGCCTTGACAACAACTTTGTCCTAACAGTTGCTTCCAAGGTTCCCATGAGAAGGAGGCTGCCCCTACTTTCTGTGACACTTTCACAAGTTAGAATGGTATGTCACCCATTGGCACGCAGGAGCAGCTCTCAACACATCCCTGCTTTGGTCCATCTTCTCTACATTAAGAAGAGAGTGGCTGATTCAGACACATCCCTTCATCATGAGCAGGTTGTTTGCCATGGAAGACTTTTGCTCTCTCAGGTCCTTCATAGTTGACTACATCTTCTCCAGGGATCATTTCTTCAAGGACCTTTGAGGTTCTCAGCAGGTGGAAGATCCTCTATATTCCTGTATTTTAAGACCAACTCTGTCCCCCCTCTTCTGTAAAATTAGATTGAGAGAACAGTGTATGGTTAGGGTTAATAACAGGTTCAATTTGGGTGAGAAAAGAAACTACATGGTTGAGCAAACAGGGTCCTACAGTTAACAATAATATGAGAATTATTAATGGACTAGCCTGGGTGGATAAAAGTGTAGTTAACTAGGTGGACTATGTGAACCAAGACTCAAACCTCCCTTTGGGGGCCTCTGTCTTTCTTTGACACTCTTCAAGTAATTTTCTTAATTTACTCATAGATTCTTTTACAACTCCAGTATTGTCGGCATAAAAAACATCATTCTTTCCTCAATGCAAGCAAAAAGGCACCCTTCTCTCATGAAGAGGAGGTCCAACACTCGCCTGCTCTGTAAACAACTTCAGAGAGAGAGAGGTTAAAATTCCTGTAAAGCTGTGATGTCGGTTTTTAATGTCTTTAAGCTTTGGTCTATTTCTGCTTCTAATTGTGTCTTTGTTGTGTCTCATGGACTAGGGCAGTTGTTCCTGTGCCCACCCCTTCAGCAACTATTATTCCTAATAGGATGGCTAAAGTGAGGGATACAGGTTCCCGGTGGAACCGGGTTGTATGCCCCCCCTATTTGATCTTTAAATGAACCTGCGTCCTGATAGAGCACTCTGGAAAACATCTGCATCATTACATAATTAATCGCAACTATTGACCACTTTATGAAAACATAAATAATGTTAAAGTGTATAGAATTATACTGTTGTAGAGACGGACAAGGAAAGGCACCTAAGATAGCACCAAAGACAGGAAAGGAGTTTTATTTGTTTGCATCCGTATTGAGAGGGCATTGCTTCTGTTGTAATCAATTAATCCCCTGAACCCCAAGTTTTGGTAGTTTTTGTATTTGTACCCAACATGTAAGGGAAGGGGCTCAGAAGTTCACAGTCTGCAGAAATTCACACAAATCAGTTTTTGTTTCTGTTTTTTTTTCCTCTGTTCTGTGCACGTTAACTTTTCAATTACACCTTGGAATGGAAGAGCTTTTTTGTCTCTTTTTTTTCCTCCTTGCCAGCTGTCACCATGGAGCCCAGTTGGTAACTTTTTTATCTTAGAAATGTAGCAATCTCTCTGAAGCCCCAGCTCAAGGCCAGAGTCCTTGTTCACATATTTTGTGAAAAACTGGTAAGGCGCTGTCTAGCTTAGGGGTGGTGATTTTTCCAGCCAGTGGCCAAGTAGAACAGGGCAACATGAAGAGTGGAAGTTTATCTCCATTGAACTTTTTCAGAGGGACTCTTTTGCTGAAAGCCCTAAAGTAAGCCTTGGTAAAGACTTCTGGAGAAGGTCATTTAAGACATTTCTGTGGACCTGGTACAGAGGGGGATGACAGGGAAGGCGATGCTGAGTGCAGCTCCGTGGATCTGAGAATGAGGACGGAGAGATGCCAAAGAATAATGGGAAAGGGGTTTGGGATTTTCCTAGAACAAAAACTTGAGCAGTAGAACAGGTAGAGCAGAGGGGAAGACGGGAGCTAAGCTTGCTGGAGGACTTGGTGGGACCTAGTGCAGACACTGACAGGAAAAGAGAGGAGTGGGTGGAGGGGTAACTCGGTACCTGCTTCCTCAGCAAGGGGGCAATGTTCTGAGATCCAGCGGAGGTTTGGGTTTTTGATCTAGTAATTGGAGGGGAGAAATCAGGTTGCTGAGGTGGGAGTGAAAGCAGAGAGTCTAGAGCAGAAGGCTGAGGGTGAGGAACTATTGGGGAAGCATAGTACAGGATGTGAGCAAAGGAGGAAAAAGGATTCCACATAGGGGAATTTCCCCCTTTTGAGCACTTGCCGAAGTTAAAAATGTCATGCAGAATTTGAGGATCTAGAGAACCCTCTGGGGGCCATAGTTTTTGGTTGTCTAATTGGTAATATGGCCAATGCTGTGTACTGAATTTGATGAGGAGTTTGGGTTCCACCAGGCAGTCCCTGTATGCTCACATCCCCATGACTTACACAAGAAGTCGGCTTTTCCCCCACACAGCCATGGCTGTTTGTCGCTTTGATAGTCTGCCGGGCATACATAGTAATATAGGCTAGCCAACCTGCATCTGGCTCGCGTGTCCCTGCATCCATAATGTTTGTTTCAATTATCTATGGTACGGAAGGGATTTAATGGAATTTTAGTGAGATCCTCTTCATCAGGCATGTCTCAATAGGAAAGACCTATACTGAGCTGAAAAATGTCTGGGTGGAGAGATAGTCACCAGGTCCCTAAGGGGGCCGTTAAGGTCTCTTTAATGGTTCTATTTATTTTTTGTACCTGTCCTGAGTTCTGGGGTATATAAGCATAATGTAACTTCCAATTAATCCACAGGGTCCTGGTTAACACCTGACTTACCTGGGCCATGAAAACCAGTCCATTATCAGTCCATTAGGCAGATCGTATCTTGGAAAAATATCTTTCAGGATCTTCTTGAAAACCATTTGCGCCGTTTTTTTTTTTTTTTTTTTTTTTTTTTTTTTTGTGTGTGTGTGTGTGTGTGTGTGTAAGGCTTCAATCCATCCTGAAAATGTATCTACAAAGACTAGGAGATATTTAAATCCATACCTTGCTGGCTTAATTTTAGTAATGTCCACTTCCCAGAATTGTCCTGGTCTGGTTCCTCATAGGTGCTTTCCTCTAGGAAACTTGGAAGGGTAAGCATTACCCAATTGACGGACCCGACAGGCTTTTGTTACCCGTTCAGTTATTTCCTTTCACTGTGAGTTGGTTAGTGGAAAACTCTGTTCTTAATCTTACAGTAATGCCTGCAGTTTCTTTGAACCAAGGTGAGTGAGTTGATGTACATTTTTAACGTAGTGTAGGGCTTGCTCTAATTGCAGGCTGAGCTCAGTGAAATTGAGGCGTTCAGTGTCAGTGTCCTTAGATGTTATCAAAAACTTCCTGGTCCTCAGGGTTTCATTGGAATTGGGCATCTTCCTTTAACAGCGGGTATAATGGAGCAGCTAAGGACGCAAACCCAGGCATCCATAACCTGCAAAAGCCAGAAGTCCCAAGAAATTCTCTGAGTTGTCTGCTGTAAGATGGGGGTGGTATCTACATAATGGTTTGTTTTCTGGGCTCAGTGAGCCATCGTTTACTGCCCCTAAGGGAATAGCCCAGGAAGATTACTTCATGCTAGCAAATTTGGGCCTTTTTGGTCGAAACTCTATACCCGAGTTGAGCAAGCTCATATAATAGTGCTTGGGTCCCAGACTCACAGTTTTCCTTGGTGTTGGCTGCCAGTAGCAGGACATCCACGTATTGAAGCTGGGTAAATTCAGGGTGCGTAGTTCTGAAGTTGTTGAGATCTCTGTGGAGGGCTTCATCAAAGAGAGTGGGGGAGTTTTTGAACCCCTGTGGGAGTCTAGTCCAAGTTAGTTGACCAGACGTTTTGGTTTCTGGGTCTACCCACCCGAAAGCAAACAGCAACTGACTATCTTTATGCAGAGGCAAGCAAAAGAAAGCATCTTTTAAGTTCAGAACAGTATATAATTTCCCCTCAGGGTTCAGAGTGCTAAGCAGATTGTACGGATTAGGTACCGTGGGGTGAATGTCCTGCCCTCTTTTGTTGATCTCTCTTAGCTCTTTAATGGGGCGATAGTTCCCGGTCCCTGGCTTTTTTTTTCTAGTAGCAGGGGAGTGTTCCAGGCCGATTGACAGCGCCTTAGGACCCCTAATGCCAGATATTTCTGAATATGGGGCCTTATCCCACCTTTAGTTTTTTTGCTTAGAGGATATTATTTGACATTGACTGGGGAGACTGAGGTTTTTAACTCCACTGTTATTGGAGATTGTTTCACGGCCAGGCCTAACCCAGCAGTTTTTGCCCAGGCATCTGGGTAATCTGTTATCCATTTTTGGGGTAGCTTGCCTGTTTGATCAGACTTGGGGCATGTGAATGGTGGATGTTTATCTTCTACTAATATAGTTAAAGCCGTGACTATAGGAGTTTTTGCTGAAGTATTTAGAAATTTCATTTGGGGGCCTTCATGGTTAAAAGTTATTTTGGCCCGGAGCTTGATGAGCAGATCTCTGCCCATCAATGGGTCCAGGCATTCTGGGATTCCTAGGAAGGAGTGATGGATTTTTCCTTTCCCCAGGTCCGTGGTCCTCTTAGTTGTCTAAGCCTGATATTTACTGTCATCATCCCTTTGAACTAGAGACCTTTTATTTGATAGAGGGCCCAATGGGGCCTTAAGGGCTGAGTATACTGCTCCTGTATTCACTTCAAAGTTTACTGGAGTCCCCTCCACTTCAAAAGTTACCCTGAGCTAGGGGATGGGTTCTGAGCCCTGACTTTCTTAGTCATCCTCCAGAGTCAGAATGGCCAGCTGGCGTGGCTGTCTCTTTATAGGGAACTCTATGGCCCAGTATCCTTTTTCTTTAGAGTAGGCACACTGATCTGAGGCCAGGGGTGGCCTCTGGCATGGGCCCTTCCTGTCACCCTATGTCTTAATTTCTGACCTCTTTCTTGTTGTGATCAGGACCTTAGTCAATGCCTTAGTCTGTCTTTTGGTTCTCTCATCCTCCCTTTGCTCCCTTTCTTTCTCCCTGTTTCTCTCTTATAGTATACTTTCTTGGCTTCTTTGACAAAATCTCTCTTTTAATTTTTTTTTTTAATATCCATGGCAGCTTGCTCAATTAAGGCCATCGTGACAGATGCTTTTTAATCTGCTGCCTGAGGATCGAAAGGAGTATATCTCTTATATGCCTCCATGATTCTCTCTAGAAACATAAATGGAGATTCATCAGGCCTTTGAATAATTTCTCTTACCATGGCCAAATTAGTTGGTCACCCAGCGGCCACTTGGAGACCCGCTGTTAGAGCCTGGCAATAATTGAACAGATGCTCCCTATCTTCAAAGGTGTTGGGGTCCCAGTTGGGTGGGTTTAAGGAGAAGCCAGTTTTGATTATGTTGGGAAGTTGTGTTGGTCGCCCATCAGGTCTGAGGATATTTTTTTCTACATTCCAGGAGATTTTTCTCTCATTGCTCTGTCATGAAGAGAGTCGCTAGGTGGTGTTGGCAGTCACCTCAAGTAGGCAGGTGTGAAAACGTCGGTGAGTTCTCTGAGTTCTTTTAGCCGGGCCAGCTTCCTCCAGGGAAGGAGGGGCTGTGTGTGCCGCGGGACAGTCATCTGGATGACGCTGGGCCAGCCTAGCTTCCTCGAATGGTGGAGAGGCTGAGTCAGCAGAAGGGGAATCACTTAGAGGGTGTTAGGGGTTGGGAGACGAGGGCAGATGATAAGGAGGGGGTGGTGAGTCCAGTAGAGTCTTGAGACTCAGGGAGAACAGAGGGTGGAGGAGGAGGAGCAGAGAGGTTGAGATAGAATCGTGGGGGAAGGAGTAGGAGCAGGTGCAGGGACAAGGAAAGGCTTGACCCATGGAGGAGGAGATTTGTAGAGGTACTGACAAGTTAAGATATATGGCTGTTGATCTGGATGTCTATGTGGCACCTGCTGAAAGACAATATCTCGGACTTTTCAAATAAGTGCGAAGTTGAAAGATCCTTCTAGGAGCCATCCGACTGCAATGGTGGGTCATTCTGAGACACAGAATCTGCCAGGTCTGGCGTTTTACTGAAAAAGAAAGATTCTGAGCCCTTAAGCAGATTTTGGTCCAGTGATTAAGGGTCAGGGACAGAGGCATTGAAATGATCTGTCCCATAATGAAATATACACAGACACCGAAAGGAACGACACACAACACAGACAAGACATGACAATAAAGACAGGCAATGGACGTCCAATACTGAGACCAGGACTGACTAGTCGGCAAAACCTGAAGGGCTGGCAATATCGAATCAGAAACAAAATATCACTGAGTCGAGGAGACTATTGTTCCACGATTTTCCGAGTCTATCCCCCAGGGACATGGCCTGTGGCTCTGTGACATGTGTGTCAGCCACCATGGGAGAGAGCTCACGCTCTTTACCAATAGCCGTTTTGCCATACCCTAACCTGAAGCCTGAAACGAGAAAGATGGGCCTTATTTACCCCCAGAGGAGCCCGTTGGGGGTATTTTGTCTGCAGCTTCCGGATCTTGCTAGGGCCACCAGATGTAAAGGTTGGGCGAGCATCTGCGGCAGAGACCACTAAGAGACTGTCTCATGCAACAGCAAAGGGTTTATTGGGAGTCCGGCATGAAGGGCTCAGAGATCACTTGAACAGAGCAGAGAGCCCTGAGAACAGCTTAAGAAATGGTTATATATTTTTCTTGGAGAGGGCAGGGAGAGAAATTTATTGATGGGTAATGGCGAGTGTCAGTTTGCGAGCAACTGGTTGACGGAGTACATTCTGCAGTTTGGCAGTTTGGGACAGCACATTCTGGGAACAAGAATAGTAAACAGTTCTCAAGATTTCAATGGTGTTTTGTTAAGCATACAGAAAAACAGGAAATGACAAGTATCTATTTTATTAACCTTTCAATATAAATATGAAAACAGAAATCTAGTTAAGATTTGAAGTCCAGAAGTTCATTTGGCCCTTGATTGGTATACTTAGCATTGAATTACGTTCTGTAGAGATGTCCCAGAAATATGGATATACAATGTCATTGGACCTTGTACCTTCTCGGAGGTCAGTTCCAAAACACAGTCTCTAAGGGGAATCACACCAAAGTGCAAGCCAAGTTGGACCCAGTTATCTCTTCCAACTTCCACACAAATGACCGCAGTTAAAACCAAAACACTCTCACATGACACTCATCTTCTTCCATATAGACACTCATCATAACTTCTGGCAGGAGGATTCCATGAGAGGCGCAGCACAAGACAGTGTCCCAAGTAAGCTCCCTTTCCCCTCATTTACCAAAAGTCAGGGTGGCCTGGAAACCCTTCCTGTGAACCAGGAGTGATCAAATATGCCTGCCGTTAACACAGCTCTGTTCTCCAATTTGAGGCCTACTGACTGTCGGTTTAGATTCTTTATTTGAATTGGATTCATAAGAAAACCCAAGAACCTATGGGCTAGCATCTGCAGGGCTTTGAATAACTCATTTGACCCATTGGATCCCTATTCTCACTTGAGGGAGGTTAAGAACCTTATGGAGGAATGCGAGAGACTTCATCCACAATGACTGATTTTTGGCCATTTTGATTTGGATCCACACATGGGATCTTTCTTACGATCCATCAGGTGCTGAGAATCTAAGCTCTAGGCTCACACAGGGCCAAAGGGCTGATTCAGACACATCCCTTTCCAAAGGAATTAAGCAAACAGCCACAGGTGATGCCCATTCATTTCCGTTTGAAAACTCTTTTCTTCAGGAATCTCGAAGGCGTGGCCTGAGGCAAAGACCTTCCTGACATTCAGGGCAACAGAACAATAGGTAATAAAAAGGCCAATTGCAGGGTTTCTCCACTGAGACTATCCTGGTCACACTGGTATCTGAGTTTTCTGAGATTCTTGCCAATTCCTTCAGCTATCCAGTACATGTCCATGTCACGGTGCTTGGAGGTGCTACATATCGTGGACACAAAAGCATGAGTCTATTCTGGAGAGTGGCCAGAATTCAGGAAGAAAACAGGAACTTAGGAAGATAGCCGGTGTTGCCCATTGATAAGGCAAGCCCTAGAGTATTCATTAATTGGGCAGGATGAATGCTGGGAAGCTTTCTAATAGACAGGAAACATCCATTGATGCATTCTCTTTTCTAATGTCTACAACCACGGACACAGTGGGATACACAGACATAGAAACACTCACCTTGTCCAACAACTTACTAGAAACAGTTCACTCCAAACCAAACAAACCGACTTTCCTACCTATTCTCTGAACATGAGACAAAACCACAAACACACATCCACACCCACAAAGTCACCTCCTTCCCCCAAGTAGGTCTCTCACTCTCCAGAGTGTCCTCTGACTGCTGGGTCATACTGTGTTCCCCCCATATGGCCTGTCCTGTTTCAGATCTGGTCTCCTTGTCCAACTCTGTGAAGTGGTCAGGAGCCAGCTGTGAGCCACTACCTGCTTTTTCAAAAAAGGCCCCTCTTCAGAGTTTTCCTGGCATTTGGCCATCCTCACATCAGTAGGTACCAAGAAAGACTGACTCTGTCCTTGCTAAATCGAAGCAAGTGAGACCACTAGGACTGGGACTGGGATTGGCTCTGTGTGCCTGGCTTCCTGGATCCCAAGTTCAGAGAGTTCCATTACCAAGGAAGTGAGGTGAGGTCGCATCCTTCAGGAACTGAATGAGGTCACTGCCTTGGCAACCACTTTGTCCAAACAGTTGCTTCCAAGAGTACCATGAAAAAGAGGCTGACCCTACATTCTGTGGCACTTTTGCAAATTAGGATAGTATATCAACCATAGGCACCAAGGAACAGCTCTCCACTCAGGCCTAGTATGGTCCATCTTCTCTATATTAGAAAGAGAGCCTTTAGTCCCGGGAGCATTGCAGTGAACCTCTGCACTAAAACTATTAGCAAGCACCTGATGGAGGAGGCCTCCATAGGTAAGTGGCGCCTTTATAACATCTGATATCCGGTTAAGGGAGATCTCTTCTGATGACAGAGATGTGGCCTGGGGAGGCTCACATATACTCCTGTCCAGGACAGTAACAAGAATAGTTCTGTCCTCTGTTCTGTTCTGTAGGAAATTCCTCTGGAAGTGTAGAGAGGTGCCGACGGGCACGCACGCGCTCCTACCCTGGAGCTTTAGCAAGATGTTGCACTGTACCACTGTTTTTCTGTTTAGGCGCCGGGTTTCTGTTTTTCTTTTTGTGTGTGTGTGGTGTGTTTTGTTCTCCGTTCTATTTTTTTTGTTTGTTTGTTTGCTTTTGTTCATTTTGTTGTGTGATTTTGGTTGTAAAAAATTAAGGATATTGGACGTGAAAATGGGTAATAAAGAGAGTAAGCCTGACACCCGTTTGAACTGTGTTTTAAGGAACTGCGATGAACTTTACCCCCCTTTGTTTAGCAGGATGATAGAAGCCCCTAGCTGGCTGCCTGGAGCACAACCATTGCAGAGGGCAATGCCTGCTGGGGACCTAAGAACTGAGTATCTCCCAGGTTAACAAGTGAAACTCCTTTAAAACCCCTTGTCCCTCCAGATCAAGAGAGTCACAACATTTGGCAGAGTCCCCTGTGTTTCTCCTTTGTTAGCAAAGCAATTAGCCTCCCCTTTTCTTTTTCTCAGAACCCATTCCTCATTATTTAATTGGTATAAATTGGCTTCTAGGTCAGGAACCGAACTTTAAGTTACATATTGGTACCCCCCCTCCGCCCCAGAACTTTGTGAGAGCTGTCTACTGAAATGTTAGGAGATGGAGCTTGCTTGGGGTGGAACTGAACCAGAGGAGCTAATCCTGTAAGTAAAAGGAGGGACTGAGGGACCCCCAGCAGCTGCCAAAGCTCTGTTGATTCAGGGAATACCCTCCTTCCTTCCGTGCACTGTAAGTATTATGCCACCTCTGTCTTGTTAAAAAAGAGAAAAAGAAAAAGGGGACACTAAATTCAGTAAAGTCACCATATAGACACTTTATTTTACATTTCAGGTTGCCCCTCTGTTAAAACATCTGGTCCCCCCCTGGGTGCCACTGGTGTAGTAGATTTTTTCTCTTATCTGCTCTGGTTTAAAGGATTCTGTCTGACAACCATAGTCTCTACCTCCTTTCTGTCTGTCTTGTGTCTTTGTTTCTGGTCCTTTAAGACATGTGCAATAATGTGTTGATATTATAAATTTTTTCTTGGGAATGATCTTAGCTGAATGTGTGTCTAAATGATGATGTTTTATCATAAAAAAACTGGTATCTGAATGGGTTTTTGAAGCATTGCACAATCTTGCAGTTAAAAGTCGGGTTTAGGTCATTGTTTAGTTTAAGATTTCAGGTAATTCATGCCAGAGAACTTAAATACTTAGGATGGAAAACTGAAGAACTCTACTTCCAAGTTGGCAAGTAACTTCCCAATCATTCACTTTTTTTTTTTTTAACCAATTTTGAATTCGGTAGCCAGAGAAAATGTCACTGTGTGTACCAGTGCATTAATTTGGACAAGGATAGTAAACCATAGTATGGTATCTGTTGACAAAATAAGATGTAAAGACATAAAATTTTGTGAATTGTATCTTGAACTTGTATCATAATTTTCAACACCCCAACTGGAAAATTATGGTTAATATGCCTTAGGCCTGAGGTGTCTGCTCAGAATAGCATTTTTTTTCCTGCTCCTTCCAGACCTCAGCCATGACTCATGTTGAAATGCAAATGAAAAAAGCCTGCAAGCTTAGTAGGAGACTGATTTGATGCCTAATGGAAAAAAAAAGTAAATTGTATGGTATTTACTAATTACTGGCCAGTCATTTTTTCAAGGACTCTTATTGTTTTCCTTAGATACTTTATTATTTTTGAGCTCATGATTCTGAGCATACAGACCTAGGTTAATGTTTTTCTGATCAGTTCTATCTTTGACCAACTGTGGACTTTTTGAAACATTGCAATAGATATTTAACCTGTGAAAAACTACAAGGCCTTTACTATTATTATTTGTGCACAATTTTGTTATGTGTTGTCTGTCTATATAGACATATATCCGTATATCATATATATGATACACAAATTAACATATATAAGGAGCGCTCATTAAAAAAAGTGCTCATAAAAACAAATTTTAAAAAGTGGATCCAAAGATCTTTAGTTCACGTGGTTTAAATGTTTCAATTTAAATCTGATAAACAGATAAAAATAAATGTTTTTAAATTTAAGCTTACAAATTTTTCTAGGTGTTCAAAAATCTAATAAAATATTAATATCTACAAAACGTCTAATGTGCCTTGGTTCTAGAACATTTTCTTCAACATAAAAATGGTTTACACTGTTCAATACATTTCTCTAATATTTTGATAAATAAGTAAAGTAAATTTGATATGGGATTACTCATTCGTGAGTACTTTTGTTAGAAATCTGATTCATTTACTAAGGTCTGTATAAGTTTTTACTAAACTCTATATAAGGTTTTAAAAATCAGTCATGTGTTAATGAGACAAAAATTTTTTGAAACATAAGTTTACCCATAACATTGTGTTTATTAAGTTTTATTTTTTCTAGAGCAAGGAACCATAAAAATTAAAAAACTTATTAAATCAGAACTGTTATTTTAGAGCATTGTACTGCCATTTCTTTAAAAGCTAAACTTGGTTAATGTAGAAACATCAATGTAATTGTGATGCTATTAATGTTTTCATATCTTACAGGTATGCAAGTCTGTAAGGTAGAAACTTTAAAAGAGCATTATATCAAGCTCGTGTTCTGAAGTTGTATGGTAAAAAAATATATTGGAGATTTATTTACCTGTTATCAATAAGATATGTAAAGTTTTATGTTACTTTTTACATTGTGGAACAATTTAAATGTATTTTTAAGTTAATGAGAGCCTAATCTATGTAAAAGTTGAAAACTTTCAGGCTTTCTTTAATTCATGTTTTAAATGTGATATCATATGGTGTTAGCTAATGTTCATGAGACCACAAACAATTTATGTAAACTTTGTCAATGTTGCTTTTAATTTTTACTTTTTAATAAAAACAACCCCATACCATTATTGTCATCTGGTAATAACAAAAGGGTAATCAAAGCAATATAAACAAATACTTTAGGATTATACTCCTAAACAAAAACACCTAAAAAAACAAAACTTCCTTCTCAATAATTCATGACTTCATTGATCATTTCTAGTTAGAGACACTTGGTAGCAGAGTAATATTATCTCCTTTTGGTACACAGTGACCCAGTTCTGTTCTTTACTTTGTTTTAAATCAATTTCTTCTGCATCATCTGATGAGAGGTTCATATACTTCTTAAAACCAATGATTGAGCCCTCAACCTGCACATTCACTTGCTCATAGAGCCAAACCTGAAATTGGGAACTATTTTGCAAGTGTCTGAAGATGAAGTTGATGGGTTACACCTTCACTGTCTGTACATTTTGACCTTGGCCACAGTACACTAAAATGGAAGTTCACAAACACCACAATGACATAGAGGCTCCTCACATAGAAACTTACAGATCTGGTATACTGTTTTCTAGAAACCCTTCCAAATTATAAAGTAATTCTAATAATCCATGTTTATCATAATTTTTCCTACCAAAAACCAATCCTGAGTATGAACTATTAGTTTCTTAAGGAGTAGATCTTCCCAGACCCCCAAACAAAAAAAAAAAATAAAGATCAGCTTTAGAACTAAAATGCTTAAGATTTATAAAGAGCCCTGCCTTACCTGAGATAAGGCTGTGTGTCCCATCTTACTATATGTGAGAATGACTATGAAACAAGTACGTCAGATAATATTTCTTTAAAGTTATGTTAAAAACATAAAAAATGTAAAGATTCCTAGAATCTCAAACAGGGGATATAATGTAATACTCAGCCAAAAAATTTAGGGTAGCTATTACACGAACTAAGTATTTTTACTTTTGTTAATTTTAGTTGAAATTTTCTTATAAGTTATCTAAAGATTCCCTGTTAGTGTTTTACAAATGTGTTGCTTTAAGAACACAACATGGGTTTATTCAAGATAATAAGTCATCACCTACAATACAGACAGAATAATACAGATCCCAATTAATAAAAAGATAATTATAAAGTTATAGACATTAAAGTCCAGTACTCTTAATATAAGGCTGTTAAAATTAATTTGCTGGATGTTTAAGATTAGGATTTAAAATTAAAGTTAAATGAAAAGGGCCAAGAAAACCAATATTTGGCTCTTACCCTCTGAGTCAATCTGAATCCAGGGAACAGGGGACTTCTCTAAAGAGCTTTGCAACTCTGAGCCACATAACCTCCTGATCAGGGAGATTAATGAGACCACTGGAGAACAGAAAGCCAATCAGTGCATTTGTTATGAAGAGGAGAGTCATCAGAGAAAGGAGATATCCCTGATGCTTCTGAGGGAAGATAAATGGTCAAGCAAGACCTGGACCCACCTAGCGCAAATGGCACTAGCAGAATTGAAAATGTGCTCTCATTTTTCCAGAATTGACTCCCATAAAGCTCAGCTGACTGTTAACAATAGATAGAAACAAAAGTCCGTTTGACTGCTTCATCTTAAACACTTTGGAAAGACAGTTAAGACGAAAATTCAGCCATTCCTGGGCATTTTAAATAATAATAATAATAATAATAATAATAATAATAATAATAATAATAATAATATTTTAAGGTATGCACTTTATTTTAGCCTCCCAAAATAAGTAAGACTGGAGGCTACAAAGAAGGATTCTCAGACAGGAATGCCTGATACTTATAAAAAGAGACTATCAAGAAGAGCTGCCAGAGGCAGAAATTTTTAATTTAAGGCCTGCAGATATTCCTAACCAACACAGGTAGGCTTGGTGTTTGCTAGTACGATTATCCAGCCCTGAGTAACAGAATTAAAGGTTTCTCTATTAGACGCAGAGGTCATACTAGAAAAAGGATTTTACAAGATCAGATGACATTACATTGTTAAACTGTATCTTATGGGGAAGGACAACTGTAACACTAAAAGTTAAATATTAATTTGATAGTCCTGATAACTGGGGATATTAAAGACTGGTGAGGGAACTTCTATACACTAACATGTTCCGGCTGCTGCAACATTTATTCAGTACTCATGGTTTTTGTTTCTCTCATAGAAGAACCCATCCCCAGATGACTTTACAACCTGTTCTTCCCCAACCAGACTTCAATCCGAAATGACTTCTAAAAGGCAACTCATGTCCCCCAACTGACTTATAAAAGGCAACTCATGTCCCTCACGCCATGCCCACTCACTTCACCCTGTCTCAGGTCAGAAGAAGAAATAATGATTGACGCCACTCTTCTTACAACAATGGAGAGAAAGATAAGTAGACTATCAATATAAGTAATTAATTAAGTCTGGTAAAATCAGGGAGATCGGTTTTGGGTAAGTTCTAAAAATTTGGAGAATCTTACCTGAGGGATTAAAATTTCCTCAGTGCTCTTCCCCTAATCTATTAAAGATTTGAAAGGGACACAGAGAAAAGGGGGAAATGATAGACCCAACCTGATCTTTTATTAAAATTGAGAGCCATCTTGCCACAAAGCCATGAAAAGGTAATTTTGGCTTTACCATAAATTACTGCAAATTCTGAACCTGCTTGAAATGCCTGCCCGTGCCTTGAACTCACGCATGCCCGGCTCTCTGACCAGATAGCAGCCCTCTCTGAAACTTTAGTGACACATCATAAATATTTGCCTTCTCTGGCCAGACATCATCCCTCTCTGAGGCTCTAATGGTCCTCTGAATTCTGATGTAGGGACAGCAAAAAAAACCTAAACTACCATTAGTGTGATGCTTGTCAGAGTTCTGTTATCTGTAACACCCCTTTTGTGTAACTTTCTGGGCTATAAAGCTGGGCTGTAGGAAAGCTGGGGTTGCTGTCTTGTTCCGGCTGTTTTGGGAGGAGAGGCAGCATGAAAGGTAGAAATAATAAGATTAATTTAATATGATTTTAATTAGAGTCAGTGGTCTTTTCTTGTGTCGTGGTCTAACAATTAACACTCCAAAAACATGGAGCTCTGACGGCCTAAAGACTTCTTGAGGAACTTCCTCTGAGGTTGGGCACTTGAAATATATGTTGTTGTAAGGAGCTTTAGCTTCCTTTCTAGTGAGACCATCAAAGATGGGTTTGAATCTATGTGACCTGGAGGACATGGTTTCTTGTATTCTAATGAACATAAGGCAGCAGTGCTGAATTTTCTCTTTGTAGGTAAACTGTGGCCACTGGGTGCTAAGTGTCTCCCCGTGTGGACTGTGAAGCCATTTTTTCATCCTCCACTTTTCGTGGTGTTTCGTGCTGCTGCACTGGGAGTTTGGTATTCGCTTCATGAAATACAAAGAGTTCAACTGGGACCCAGTTTTGGAGGGAGTTCTGTCACTTGTGGTGGGTCAGGGTCTGCAGGAGAATGCAACAACCAGGTTATATCTCACAGAGCTTGCCCCCTTGTACATAGAAATCTGACTCTGAACTTTGCCCTGGAACCTCTCCATGTAACAAGATGCCTTTACATAGAAGGTTCTGCTGGATGCACAATGTCAGTCACAAGCCATTTGGAAGGCAATGGCAAATCCTCATGGCCACACCACAGATGTATTATCACACACCTGCCCACCACTGCAATAGGCCCACTACTCAGCAGGCTCCAACTTACTGGCATCTTTGTTCTACACCATTTTCATGAAACTCGGTCAATCATGGCATTCTCTTGTACACTAATGATCAGCAACAAGACATCCAAAGGTTCTCTAGTGCCACCTGATTATTGGAATTTCAAAAATTTCATTGTATTTATCTAGCCATTTTTCATGGATGAAGTTGGAGACACTGTGGGTTTCAGTTCATTCAGGAACCATTAAATGGTGAGGAAGCTCATTTCAATGAAAGCTCTGGAGAACTCTCACAGGCATGTCTTCCCATAGAGTCTTCAAAAGGTCGCATGAAGCCAGGCCCATTGAGGTCTTCAATGTGACGTCCAAGGGTGTTCTGATTCTCAACTATGGCTGCCAAATCTTTCAGAAAAAATCATGTGATATCCTAGCTGAGATTCCAAGGCTCTGTGGAAAGCCACCCTGTCCTTGATCTCAGTTTCCAAGGGCGAATCCCATGCGTGGCCTCCTAAAATCTGAACACAGTTCATGGCAATATTTCTCTGAGATCAGTTTCAGAACTCAGACTTTAAGGGGAATCACACCAGAGTTCAAGCCCAGGTAGACCCAGTCATCACTTCCAACCGCCACACAAATGACCACAATTAAATCCAAAGCACTCCCACAAGGCCCTCATCTTCTTCCATATAGACACTCATCATAACCTGTGGTTCGAGGTTTCCATGAGGGGATCAGTCCAAGACAGTGTACAAAATAACCTCCCTTGCCCCTCATTTGCCTAAAGTCAGGGTTGCCTGGACACCCTTCCTGAGAACCAGGAGTGATCAAATAGGCCTGCCATAAATACTGCTCTGCTTCCCGAATTTGAGGCCTCCTGACTCTCGGGTGTATATTCTTTATGTGAATTGGAATCATGAGAAAACCCAAGCACCTCTGGGCTATCTTCTGCAGGGTTTGAAGAACTCATTTGACACAAAGGATCCCTATTTTCAATTGATGGAGGTCAGGAACCTTACAGAGGAAGGCGAGAGACTTCGTCCACAATGACTGCTTTTTTGGCCATTTTGGTTTTGGAAGCACACATGTCATCTTTCTTTAGATCCATCAGGTTCTGAGAATCTATGCAACAGCCTCACACATTGCCACGAGTCTGATGCAGACACATCCCTTTCCAAAGCAATTAAGCAAAGAGCTACAGGTGATGCCCATTAATTTCCATTGAAAACCATTTTTTCAGGCTTCACAAAGGGGTGGACTGAGACAAAGACGTTTCTGACATTCAGGGCAACAGAACAATAGGTAAGCAAATGGCCCAAAGCAGGGTTTCTCGAATGATATCTGAGTTTTCTGAGATGATCCCATTCCCTTCAGCTATCCAGTACGTGGCCATGTCACAGAGCCTGGAGGTGGTACATATTGTGGACACCAAACCATGAGCCTATTCTGGAGAGTGGCCCGAATTCAAGAAGAAAACAGGAACTTAGGAAGATAGTAGTTGTTGCCCATCTATAAGGCAAGCCACAGTCCATATATAAATTGGGCAGGATGAATGCTGTGAAGCTTTCTACAAGACAGGAAACATCCATTGATGCATTCTTTTTTCTAATATCTACAACCACAGACACAGTGGGATAAACAGACATAAAAACACTCGCCTTATCAAAAGACTTACTAGAAACGATCCAATCCAAACCAAACAAAGCGACTTTCCTACCTATTCCCAGATCATGAGAAAAAACCACAGACTCACACGCACACACACAAAGTCACCGCCTTCCCCCAAGTAGGTCTGTAACTATCCGGTGTGTCCTCTGACTGATGGGCCATACTATGTTCCCCCAAAATGGGCTATCCTATCTCAGATCTGGTCTCCTTGCAAACAATGTGAAGTTGTCAGGTGCCAGTGGTGAGCCACTACCTGCTTTCTCAGGAAAGGCCCCTCTTCAGAGCTCTCTTGGCATTTGGCCATCTTCACATCAGTAGTTACCAAGAAAGACTGACTCTGTCCTTGGTAAATCCAATCATGTGAGACCACTGGGACTGGGACTGGGACTGCCTCTGGGTGCCTGGCTTTTTGGATCCCAAGTTCAGAGAGTTCCATCACCAAGAAAGTGATGTAGGTCACTTCCTTCTGGAACTGAATGAGGTCACTGCCTAGGCAATCACTTTTTCCTAACATTTGCTTCCAAGTGTCCCAATAGATGGAGGCTGCCCCTACTTCCTGTGACACTTTCACAAGTTAGAATGGTATATCAAACATAGCACCTGGAAGCAGCTCTCCACACAGGCCTGGTTTGGTCCATCTTCTCTACATTAAGAAGAGAGAGATTGCTTCAGACACACCCATTCATCCTGACCAGGTTGTTTGTCGTGGAAGATGACTTTTGCTCTCTCAGGTCCTTCATAGCTTCCTCTATCTTCCCCTGGGTTCATTTCTGCATGGACCTTTGAGGTTCTCAGCAGGTGGAAGGTCTCTTATGTTCCTGTATTGTAAGACAAACTCTGTCCCTGCTCTTCTGTAAAGTTAGATGGAGGGCAAAGAGTATGGTTAGGGTTAATAACATGTTTGATTTGGGTTAGGAATCATTCTGCTGGATGAATAATGGTATTGGGAACCTGCGATATTTGTAAGTATATATAGAGGTGAAATGTATGTATGAAAACAGAAATCTAGGTAAGATTTGAAGCCCAGAAGGGCATTGGATCCTTGATTGGGATACTTAGCTTTTAATTATGTTCTGCACATGTGTCTCAGATAAATCTATACACAATGGTATAGGACCTTGTACTTGGATGATTGAATGTCGAAGAGAACATCCAGTCTAAAAAGGATAGTTGGTAGGATTAGGAAGATAGTTGGTAGAATTAGAAAAAAAGAGTGAGTATAGGATTTGAAAAAAAAGTTCTTTAGCAATAGGGTTTCAGGTAGAGAGAAAATGTAAATGTCAGCACATGTGAAGAGTTGGTCACAATGATGAATTGGGGAAAATATGTAGGAAAGCAGATATCAATAGAGACATAGGAAATCAGGCAAATGATAAAGTGATTGATTGGATTAGACATTTTCAGCAGGCTTGAAGTTGAATATATAATCTTAGGAAGAAACACATATGTAGTCACCAATAGGATTGACATTTGAGAGCATTAGCCAACCTGGACACGGGTGATTTTTATAATCCATACTCATATTCCATTTAGGCTTTGGTACAATTGTAAGTGTGACTTTGCATTTTCTTGCCAGAATATTACTGTGATAAAATGTATATGTAGATCAGGTGACATGAGTATTTCTTGCACCATTTCTGGGAGCAATATTTTGAAGAGGTATAAATTAGTATTGGGGGCACAAATAGGTGTACCATGTGTGTATGAATATAGAGAGAATGATTGAATAGACCATACTGTGAATAAATAATATAACTTGTTCCAACTTTACAAATTGGAATAAATTTATATCTCAAAATACATAGCAAATCTTATATTGATATACATACATTCATTCCAACCAGTTATACATCTAATGGTAATATTAGGGTTGTAGTTTATCATAAATTCTGTGTGAGTTTTGCTTCAAAATTGATTATGGAAATCGAAAATAATGTATTTGGAAAGAAGTCTCATGAAATGAGCAGTCAAAAACAAGTAGGAATATATGTGTTCTGAAGCAGGAAGTGATTGAATGTGTTACAAATGTCTTTAAATTTGTGAACTTGTGGATGAAATGTACATTTTATGATGTACAAAAACTGAAGAAATAGAAATGTACCAGTGTTGAATAAAATTGAACGTCAAAATACACATCATGTCCCATAGGAATCTAGTAGCATTGATGTTAAAGTGGGTCAGTTACTGTAGAAATATAAGGATTTGTTTGCACCATTCACTGAAGTAAGTTTTCAGTACTAGAAAACAAATATGTATTTCAGGTGGATGAATGTTTCTGAAAATAATCTTATGAAAAGTTGATTATAAAACCACATACATGAACATTAGTGAATTTAGGGAGTGTATAATAAGACACATGTATTTCATATTTTGAAAAATCTAGAGTGTATATATATATATATATATATATATATATATATATATATATATACACACACACACACAAATACATTGGAAAGTAGAAAATATATGCCAATCAAAATTCATCATGAAATATATATCATCCACAGATCCAAAAATATTAATTTTACTGAACATGGATTTATGTATAATGTTGCTCAACTAAAAAGCTCACTCATAGTTTGAATTTTCAGTTCCAAAAGCATTTAGGAGGAGTGATTTCTTCTCATACTTTGTATCTGCCAAGTTAGCCACCTCACAAAAATGTACATGTATTCCAGGTAGGATTTTGTATGTGCATATAAAAATACATGTGCTGAATTGGCTACAGAAAATGGGAGACAGGAATTCACATGTGTGTTAACTTTAAAAACACATGGAGAACAATTTCAAGAAAAAAATTGACAAGATTTATAACTCCTACCCTATATCATGGAAAAGGCAAGACCAACTATTCACCATGCCTCCTCTGAACTGCTTGTATTTCTATTCTGTTTGGGTTATTTTTCTCCATCATATTAGGATTAGTAGTCAGAGTCTAGTAGGGTATGGGTTAGTGTCAGAGTTTCAGTATTTCGAATGAAAAATTGCAAAATGTATCCAATGTGTATGTAAATATGTGCTACACAAAAATCTTCCCACTCTTATCCAGAACAATGTCTTGACAATACCTTCGCCCCAAGTAAGAAACAATTAGAGGAAAAGAGTTAGAAATTCCGTGAATACATATCTGGAATGGAAAACAATCAGGAGTTCACAATCTTGGAAGTGGTAGAGGAGTTTTCAAAAGTAAGGAACAAGGTAAACACTCCACAAAAATGGAATTCTGCTGGCCTAGAGACTTCTTGGGAAACTCTCTGTGAGGTTGGGCACTTGAAATATATGTTGTTGTCAGGAGCTTTAGCTTCCTTTCTAGTGAGACCATAAAAGCTGGGTCTGCATCTATGTGACCTGGTGGACATTGTTTCTTTTTTTCCCAATGAACATGAGGCAGCATTGGTGAATTCTCCCTTTGTAGGTAAACTGTGGCCCCTGGGGGCTAAATGTCTCCCCATGTGGACTGTGAAGCCATATGGTCATCCTCTATTTTCGTGGTGTTTTTTGCTGCTGCACTGGAAGTTTGGTACTTGCTTCACGAAATACAAGGAGTTTAAATGGAACACAGTACGGGAGGGAGTTCTGTCACGTGTGGTGAGTCAGGGTCTGTTGGAGAATACAAGAACCAGGCTTCTATCCCACATAGCTTGCCCCCTTGACTATAGCAACCTGATTTTGAACAGCGTCCTGAAACCTCTCCATATAACAAGATGCCTTTACGTATAAGGGTCTGCTGGTTTGACCATGTCAGTGACAAGCCATTTGGAAGCCAATGGCAGATCCACATGGCCCCACCACAGATGTTTTATCACACACCTGCCCACCATTGCTCTAGTCCCACTACTCAGCAGGATCCAACTTTCTGGCATCTCTGTTAAACACCATTTTAATGAAAACCAGTCAATCAAGGCACTGTCTGGTATACTCATTGTTGGAAAAAGTATAAACGGCAGCCATACCCCAGAGAAAAACCCCAACATGGCGCCTAAGGACTTCTTCTTCCTACCTTCTTCTTTTCTGAAGTGGCGCGAAAAGTTCCCGCCGGGTGAACTCTCCCACTGGTGCCAATTTCAAATCTCGCTGGCGGGGAACCTTAGCCCCAATGAGAACTAACTCCTGGGCTCCGGAGCTGATATCTGAAAGAACTTGCCAATAAACGGGTTGCCTGCCATTTATCTAAGTCCTTTCATCTCCTCCTTAGTTCTATATAAGGACACAGCTTTTTGCAATAAAATTGGAATTCTCCCGGCGAAGTGCCTTTGAGTGTGGAGTTCTTTCATTTTGGTGCCCCGTTTGAGGATACGGGTGAGCTCTTTCCAACAAGAGCTCCGTCCCCCATTCCGCCCAGACACTCCGTCCAGGTCCGCTCTTTTCAGACGCCAGCTTCCTGCACTCACCACTGATCTGATGTATGTAAGCTTCCCCTGACCCCGGCTCGCCAACTTCCTTCGGGCTACCGCTAGTTTTGTGACCCTGATCGTCCAGCACACTCTAGACGCCCGGTAGGGGAGAGGGAATTCCTCCCATCAAGACCTTTACTGGTCACAGTGGACCCTCTAGTGATCCGTTTCCCTTTGGGGCATGAGGGTTCTGAGTTTACACTAGAGGCTCTGTGGTTTTTCCTCCTTTGCTGCCACTGCTGCTGCCGGCTAGATTTGCTGTTTCCTGCAGGGCTGCTGTGTCTGGCTGAAGCTGCCTCTCTGCTCAGGGAAAACTGAACTCCCGTCCTAGAACTGCATTCTGCTGGAGCTGGAGTTCTGTTTTCATTACTGACTTCTTCAGCTGCGTTCGAAAACTTTCCTGATGTCAGGTTGCCCATGGCTCCAAACCCATTGGGTCTTCCAGATCCCACTTCACTGGTGACGACCAGGTAGTACCCTCTGTATTTCCTCGCGACAGCTGGTCATTTTGGGGACACCCACGTGACCCCCATTCGCCCTGAATTTCCTGGAAGCCGTTCCAGCTCGGGTTTTCTCTTTGTCTCTCTCGCTTACTCTTATTCTCTCTCTCTCTCTCTCTCTCTCTCTCTCTCTCTCTCTCTCTCTCTCTTCCATCTCTCCCTGTGACAATGGGCACCTCTTCATCTGTACCTTAAGCCTCACCTCTCAAATGTTTAATAAAAAATCTGGCCACACTCTCCCTCACACCAGACATCAAGCCCAAACTTTTAATTAAATTCTGTACCCAAGATTGGCCTCCATATCCACTGGATAATGGCAATCATTGGCCTCCAGAAGGCTCCTTAGATCCAAACCTCCCCTGGGACCTTTTTAACTACTGCCAGCGTCTGGAAAAGTGGAGGGAGATTCCCTGCATTGAAGGTATTAGCCTTCCCACACAGCACCTTGTCTCTGCTCCTCCTGCCCTCCCCGTCAGGTCCTCCTTGCTTGCAATCCCCTCTCTTTCCCTACTTCTACTTCTGACTTCACAGATTCTTCCTCATTCAACCCAGCAGATGAACCCCCACCTTCTCCCCAGCCCCATCTGCCCCTTCTCTTCTGCAATACCCTCCTCATCCTCTGCCTGATTCCACGGATCCTCAGCCTTCCATTTTATCCCCCTCCCCTCCGTCCTCTTCTGCCTGCTCCACTTCCTCCTCTTCCAAAGAGACACTCCCTTCCCCTCCCTCTCCTTCCTGTCCTCCGCCTGCCTCTCTCAGTCCTCCTTTTACCAGGTCTAAAGGACTCCTTCCCACCCCTAAGACAATCGCACCCCTTCATGAGGTAGCTGGTCCCGAGGGTGTCATCAGAGTCCACGTGCCCTTCTCCAGGTCAGACATTACTCAGCTAGAGAGCAAGTTAGGCTCAATCACCACTAAACCCACCACTTACATTCGGGAGTTTCAATGGGTCCTGCAAGCATATAGCCTCACTCATCATGCCATATACATGCTCTTGGCCAATACACTTCTCCCCGAGGAAAGGCAATGGGTCTGGGAGCTAGCCCAAGCCCATGCTGATGAAAATCATAGGACCAATCCTGACCACCCCACGGGCTCTCATGCTGTCCCAGAGCAGGAACCCTATGGGATTACAACACCCCTGAAGGCTTACAGACTCATGACCTTTTTACATCCTGCCTCTTGGCGGGCCTGAAAAAGGCGACCCACAATGCTGTTAACTTTAAAAAGGTGCAGGAGGTCATTCAAAGGAAGGAGGAAACACCTTCAGAATTCCTGGATAGACTAACCAAGGCCCTTCAACACTGCACATAACTCGACCCAGAAACCCCTGATGGCCGTCATCTCTTAATGACATATGTTCTGGCCCAAAAATACTCTGACATTAAAGCCAAGCTTAAAAAGCTTGAACAGGGCCCTGCTACTCCTCAGACCGAAATCCTCGCTGTCTCTTTAAAGGTTTTTCATGGTAGAGAGGATGAAAGTGAATGTCGTAGGAAGAGAGCTGAAAATGCCAAATTCCAAATGTTGGCCCAGGTCATTCAGAGAAGGCCATCACCACGCCGTCCCAATGTGACACCCCCTGGAGCTTGCTTCAAATGTGGTAAGGATTGTCCTTCGCCGAGAACACCCTACAACCCCTGCCCAACATGCCATCAAAGGAGACACTGGGGGGAAGACTGCCCAACAACCCGGAAGGGAGGTTGGTCAGCCACCCGGCAACCCCAGCCTCTCCTCGGCTTGGCAGAGGAGGAATGATGGAGCCCTGGGCCTTCCCTCCAGATTATTACCATCAAGAATCAAGAACCTAGGGTCACCTTCCTGGTGGATGGACGCTTCATTACCTTCCTTTTGGATACTGGTGCCACTTTTTCGGTCTTGAGGGAGTATTGGGGTTCTACCACACCCTCAAAAACTCCTATTGTCGTGGTAGGAGGTAAACATATTTTCCCTCAAAATCCCTTTTGTCCTTCACTCACTCCTTTCTCGTTATGAGCCATTGCCCCATTCCCCTTCTGGAAAGGGACATACTCTCACTATTAAAAGTCACCATTCACATATCACCCCACACCTCTCCTACCTCTCATTTCCTCATGATGTTCCTAGGGGCAGATACACCTCCTCCATGCACTCTCCCACGACTATCTAAACCAGTTAACCCTGAGTTTTGGGACACAACTACACCCTTTATGGCTAAATGCAGTCCTTTTCATATTGTCTTACTGGAGCCTTCAAGATATATTAGTCAACCATGATATCCACTCACAACCACAGCCTTCCTCGGATTAGAAGCCATCATCCAGGATTTATAATTAAAGGGGTATCTTAGGCCTACACACTCTCTTTTCAACATCCCCATTCTGGCAGTTAAGAAACCTAACGTGTCCTACAGGCTGGTTCTAGACCTTCCCCTTGTCTACTCCTCTGTGGTCCCCATCCACCCGCTAGTGTCCAACCCTTACACCCTCCTCTCTCAGATCCCTGCCACTACTACCCACTTCTTGGTTCTAAATTTGAAACATGCATTCTTTTCTATTCCCTTGTTCTCAGAATCTCAGGATATCTTTGCTTTTACTTGCACTGACTCTCACACCCGCCATTCTCATCAGCTTACCTGGACTGTCCTCCCACAGGGATTCAGGGATAGCACCCATCTCTTTGGCCAAGTTCTTGCCCAGGACCTCACATCCTTTCACCCGACCTGTCCTGACTCTACTCTCCTTCAATATGTCGATGACCTTCTTCTATGTAGTCCCTCTGGGAACACTCTCAATCCCACACTGCACAGCTTCTTAATTTCCTAGCAGACAAGGGAAATAGGAAGTCTCCCCACAAGGCCCAGGTTTCCCAGTCTTCTGTCACCTTTCTTGGTTTTTGCCTTACACCCAGAAAAAAGGAAATAACACTGGATAGGAGGCAACTCCTCTCTGATCTTCCAGTGCCCCATACAAAAGCCAAAATACTATTATTCCTAGGACTAGCAGGTTATTTTAGGGCCTGGATCCCAAATTATTCTCTTCTATACAAATCCTGTATGAACTAGCAAAGGGACCCCCTAGTGAATCTCTTGCCTCCTCCCCAAACTACCACTTGCGCAGGCTTCAGCAACTTGTCTTAAAGGCACTTGCCCTTCACCTTCCTGATCTTTCAAGACCATTTCATGTATATGTCCATGAAAAAGGGAGGCAAGAACTTGGGGTCTTAGGTCAAAACTATGGGCCTACATTTGCACCTGTGGCATATTTGTCCAAGCAAATTGACCCTACCATCCGTGAGTGGGCCCCTTGCTTAAGAGCTCTGACTGCTGGACAAATTTTACACAAAGAAGCCTCTAAGCTTACTTTTGGGGCCCCTTTAACTATCCACTCCCCACATCACTTGAAGGATCTTTTAGCTTATAAGGGCTTTCAAACCCTTCCTCCATCCAGAGTTCTGTCACTCCTCACTTCCTTTCTGGAAAACCCTAACATTACTTTCCTCCCCTGCTCTGCACAGAACCCTGCCTCACTGCTCTCAATGACTCCCACGTCTAACACACCAACTCATAATTGGTTGGAAACCTTAGATGATTTCCTCCCCTGTCATTCTTCCATTTCTGAGAGACTACTAGCCAAGCCTGACCTTATCTGGTTTACTGATGGCAGTTCCTTTAGGCAGAATTGCACTCATTACTTTGGATACACTGTAGTTTCAGCCACTGAGATTATAGAGGCCAAAGCTCTGCCTTCAGGAACTACCAACCAGCAGTCTGAACTTATAGTAGCCACTCGTGCCTGCCTTCTAGCACAAGGAAAATCCCTAACCCTTTATACTGATTCAAAATATGTCTTCCATATCTTATCCCATGCTGCAATATGAAAGGAGCGAGGCCTACTTACCACCAAAGGTAATGTGATCACTAATTCGGCTCTTATAACCAATCTGATAAAGGCCTCCCACTTACCCACCCAGGTGGGAGTTGTCCATTGTAGGTCTAATTAGAAGGACGTCTCTCTTATCACTGAGGGCAATGCCAAAGCTGACCAGGCGGAACAAATGGCTGCTACCACTTCCAATGATGGACCCCCTGGGGGACATATAATGGCCACTTTAGACAGCTCATCTGAAGCCCCTACTTCTTCCAGTAAGAACAAGGATCTGTTCAAGTTCCTTCATACTCTATTCCTTTCCAATTCTCAGTCTTTGACCCTCTTTTTACAGATCTTCTTCTCGCTCACCCTCTCTGACAAAGCCATGCTACAGAATATAGCCTCTAATTGTCAGATCTGTCAGTGGACCAACACTTATACTCCTTTAAGGCCCAAACCTTTTCCTTCCCACCAAGCCCGGGGACACATTCCCACTGCTGAATGGCAGGTAGACTTCACTAACATGCTCACAGTATGGCGCACTAAATACCTCCTTGTCTTTGTGGACACTTTCTCTGGTTGGATTGAGGCATTTCCCACTTCCAATAAAACGGCTTCCACTGTAGCTTTAATCTTACTGACAGACATCATCCCCAGGTTTGGTATGCCCACTTCTCTACAATATGACAATGGCCCTGAGTTTATTTCTAGAATCACACAAAAGGTCTCTCAAGCCCTCTCCTTCAAGTGGCATTTCCACTGTCCATATTATCCACAAGCTTCAGGGAAAGTGGAAAGGGTAAATTGTACTCTAAAGGAAGTCCTTACCAAAATGACAATGGAATTAAACTTAGACTGGGTCAAACTCCTTCCCTTGGATTTGCTTCGAATCAGAGCTCTCCCTAAAAACCATCTTTACTGTCTCCCTTTGAGATAATATATGGAAGGCCTCTTATACCCCCTGGGTTGGTCATTTCACAAGGACCTCTCACCCGAGATTTGTCTTTGCCTCTTTTGTATCATCTCCGCTCGGAACTCTGGAAATATCAGGACTGGCTTCATCCGGACCCAGTGTCCTCTCCAAACACTCCTCCCTTAACACCTGGGAGTCTAGTATATTATAATACCCCAGAGGAGAAAGGGACTCTTGCCCCAAAATGGGAAGGCCCCTATCCTGTCATTCTCTGTACCCCCACTGCCGCCAAACTCTCCTTACCAGACAACCATCTAACTCCCTGGATTCACATTTCTAGGTTGAAGCCATATCACCAGGAGGCCCCACCTGCTGACGACAGGACCAACCCAGAGGAACTCCAAGAATCACCTCCTGAACCTCCCATTAACTCCTGCTCTCCACACTCATCTCACCCATTTAAGTTGCGGCTCACACGGTGTTCCATGCAGCCCAATTCCTCTTAAAAAAGTCACAATGGGCTCTCTCAACACCCTAATCTTCTGTAACTGCTTGTTTTTTGTGCTCTGCTTATTTTCTGTGCTCTATCGGGACTGGTCTTTACCCTCCTCTCCTACCATGTATTTATTCACTCTTCAGGAACGATACTCAGAACATGGCATGTAGAAGGTCCGTGCAGTGGATGCAACTACTTGCTTCATCCACAACTGCACCTCTATTTCCCTAAAATTGTCACCTTCAAGGACCTTCGTCCCTGGTAGCTGGAACTGGCTTTTCATTTGCTTCCTTTTTGATCAAACAAAAGACTATTGTCATTGGTGGCCTGAGATATATAATGGGTGCCCCTATTGGTCATGCAGGTTCCATGATGAACATGGTAGCTATTCTTACCACTCACTTTGTTACCCTAAAGTGTGGACTTCTAGTTACCTAAAGTGGGATAAAGTCTCTTTATCTGATAACAATGGATGGTATACTTTAGATATACCTGACCCCAAGGCCAAACGTTGGGACTATGTTGAGTTTGCTGTCTATGCTCGGACAACCTCAGCCAGACCCACAGGGTGGATGACAGTTGGCCGCACCCTGATTATGCCACCTAAGGCAACCATCCAGGTAGTTGAACACATTAAGGAGTCAGAATCAAAACTTTTAGATCTTATCCATAGCTCATCCACAAAGGATTCAGACCCTTCAACCCCCTCAGGTCCCCCTGACACATTGCTCAATTTGTTACACCAATCTCTTCGATTATTAAACTCCACCCCTCTTTTTGTGCCTCCTTCTCAGTGCTTTCTCTGTGCTTCACTTAGTCCCATTAGCGGCAGGAAATATTTCAGCAAAAACCTACAATTTCTCTAAGAAAGGACAACCCCTACATGTGACACGTATCCCACTGTGGGAAAGTTATTTCACCAATACTTTATTTGCTTTCATCTGTTTCCACCTGCCAATAATGAATCCTTTACCCATTTGTTCCTTGAGCTTAAGCACCTAATCGAGCCCTGCATTTATGCAACCTGGACATTTCCTCTGGTGTAATGGGTCTTTAAGTACCTCAACGATCAATGTCTCTGGCACCTGTTTCTTGGTTACTGTAGTTCCTCAGCTGTCTTTGTATACTCCCACCGAATTCCGACAGTTGGCCCTACCTTCCTGAACCCGTAGGGCAGTCTTTCTGCCGGTACTGGTAGGCCTCACTTTAACAACCTCAGTGGCGGGTCTCGGATTCTCTGGTGGAGCTATAGGTCATGCTCTATGGGCATTCAAAGACCTGCAACAAAAACTGCAGGAAGCACTCGATACCACTGCTGAGTCTCTGGGCTCCTTGCAGCGCCAGGTTACTTCATTGGCACAAGTGGCTTTACAGAACCAAAGGGCAATTGATCTTCTCACTGCAGAAAAAGTGGGTACATGCCTATTCCTCAGAGAGGAATGTTGCTCTTATGTTAATGAATCTGGGCTGATAGAAAAAAATGTTGTTAAATTGCAGAAATTATTGACCAAATTGCTCAAACCTAGCTCCTCCAATCCCATAACAGGGTTCTTCCAATCCTATCTTGCCATGTACTTACTACCTATCTTGGGGCCCCTTATTGGGATGCTCCCTTTTTTTGCTCTCTTGCCATGCATAATGAAGTTCCTTCAAACCCAACTGCAAAAAATTTCTAATCAAAATTTCAACCAGCTTTTGCTTAGGCACTACCATCCTCTGATGACCGATGAACCCCTAACATCTCCAAGAGAACAGTTCACTCAGTGATGAAGCTCACTACCAGGCACGATGGAATGCAATGTACATCAGACAGCGGGAGGCAACGAGCTTGGAGAACCTCTCAAGCTGCCATCCTGGATTCATGAGTCTTTATGACCTTCTAAGCTTCCTCATGGCCCTTGGCCTCTTCTATGTCAGTCCCCCAACATGGAACTTCTGCCAAAAATTGACCTTTGCTTTAAATTTTATCTTCATTCTGTTTTTATTCGCTCTGATCTTCTTCAAGTGCTGGTGACGCCATGACCAGGCAACGCTTCCAGTATTTCCTAGAGTCTCTGTTACAGGACCAGTAGCTGATACCAACAATCTCCTCCATCCAGGACTGGTTTCATGCCATCGACAACTTGTGGCATCAGGGAACTTTCATAGACTTTACCCCTACTGAAGTAGCTATCTATACCACTGGCTTTTATTTCTGGCTGCCATGATATCCCCAGACCTGGCCCCCGAGCATTTGTCCACTTCCCTTTCTAGGCCCCACAGCACCCCCACACAGCAGGCAGCAGCCAGAAATGACAAACAATGCCCCACTTTCTAAGAAAACAAAAAGGGAGGAATGTTAGGAAAAGTATAAATGGCAGCCATACCCCAGAGAAAAACCCCAACATGGCACCTAAGGACTTCTTCTTCGTACCTTCTTCTTTTCTGCAGTGGCGTTAAAAGTCCCTGCCCTTGTTAACTCTGCAGCCAGCGCCAATTTCAAATCTCACTGGTGGGGAACCTTAGCCCCAATGAGAATTAATTCCTGGGCTCCGGAGCTGATATCTGAAAAAACTTATTCTCAGAACATGAGACCAAATCACAAACCCACAACCACACCCACAAAGGCACCTCCTTCCCCCAAGTAGGTCTGTGACTATTCGGAGTGTTCTCTGACTGCTGGGCCATACTATGTTCCTCCGAAATGGCCTGTCTTGTCTCAGATCTGGTCTCCTTGGTCAACTCTGTGAAGTTGACAGGAACCAGTGGTGAGCCACTACCTTCTTTCTCAGGAAAGGCCCCTCTTCAGAGCTCTTCTGGCATTTGGACATCTTCAAATCAGTAGGTACCAAGAAAGACTGACCCTCTCCTTGGTAAATCCAAACAAGTGAGACAACTGGGACTGGGACTGGGACTGGCTCGGGGTGCCTGGCTTCCTGGATCCCAAGTTCAGAGAGTTCCAACACCAAGGAAGTGAGGTGAGGTCACTTCCTTCAGGAACTGAATGAGGTCACTGCCTTGGCAACCACTTTGTTTTAGCAGTTGCTTCTTATGGTCCCTTTAGATGGAGGCTGCCCCTACTTCCTGTGACCCTTTCATAAGTTAGAATGGGATATAATCCATAGGCTCTCAGGAACAGCTCTCCAAAAGGCCTGGTTTGGTCCGTCTCCTCTACATTAAGAAGACAGAGGCTGATTCAGACACCAAACTTCATCCTACCAGGTTGTTTTCCATGGAAGATGACTTTTGCTCTCTCAGGTCCTTCATAGCTGCCTACATCTTCTCCAGGAATCATTTCTGCACATACCTTTGAGGTTCTCATCAGGTGGAAGATCCCATACATTCCTGTATTGTAAGACCAACACTGTCATTGCTTTTCTGTAAAGTTAGATTGAGGGAACAGTCTATGGTTAGTGTTAATAACATTTTCAATTTTGATTAGGAACCATTCTGCTCCATGAACAATGGTATTAGGAACCTGTGATATTTATAAGAATATAGAGGTAAAATATATGAACGAAAAGAGAAATCTAAGTAAGATTTGAAGCCCAGAAGGTCATTGGGTTCTTGATTGGGATACTTAGCATTGAATTACGTTCTGCACAGATGTCTCAGATAAATCGATATACAATGGCATAGGACCTTGTACCTTGGATGATTGAATGTAGAAGAGAACATCCAGTCAAAAAGGGATAGTCGATAGGATTAGGAAGACAGTAGGTAGGTTTAGGAAGAAGAGTGAATATAGGATTTGGACCAAAGTTTTTTAGCAATAGGGTTTCGGTTAGAGAGTGAATGTTAGTGATAGCACATGTGAAGATTCAGTCACAATGATGAACTGGGGAAAATATGTAGGAAAGCAGATATCAATAGACACATTACAAAATCATTCAAAGTGTAAAGTGAGTGACAGCTTTAGACGTATTCAAAGGGTTGAGTTTGAATATATAATCTTTGGAAGAAACAAATATGTAGTCACCAATAGGATTTTCATTTGAGATCATTAGGCAACCTGGACATGGATGTTTTTAGTAATCCAGGATCACTTTCCATTTAGGTATGGTACAATCATAAGTGAGAACTTTGCTCTTTCTGTTCAGAATATTACTGTGATAAAATGTATATGTAGATCAGGTTACATGTATTTGTTCCACCATTTCTGGGAGCAATATTTTGAAGACGTATAAATTAGTATTGGGGGTACAAAGAGGTGTACCCTGTGTCTATGAATATAGAGATAATACATGAATAGACCATACTGTGAATAAATAATATAACTGGTTCCACTTTAAATAATGGATTGAATTGATATCTGTAACTAAGTAAGAAATCTTATATTGATATACAATCATTCTTTCCAACCACTTATACATTTAAAGGTAATATTAGGGTTATGGTTTATCATGACGGGTGTTTTGCTTCAAATATGATAAAGGAAATCGAAAATAATGTGTTTGGAAAGAAGTCTCATGAAAAGAGCAGTCAAGAAACATGGAGGAATACATGGGTTCTGAAGCAGGAAGTGATTTGAAGTTAAACAAATGCGTATAAATTTGCTAAATTGTGGATGAAATATTTATATATCCTCTGATGTGCATAAACTGAAGAAATAGTAATGTTCCAGTGTTGAATAAAAATGAACGTCAAAATGCACATCATGTCCCATAGGAATCTAATCTACTTGCATTGATGTTAAACTCGTGTCAGTTACTGTAGAAATATTATGATTTGGCTTTTTTTTTTGGTGTTATAATACAATTTATTTTAGTACTAGCATGCCACAGAATGTAGAGGAAGGAGCAATGGATTATTATTATCATTGTGATAATTTAAGGTTTTTATATCACATTAAGCTATAATATGGCATAATATATCTTATGAATTAGAGAAAATTTTTTTTAAAAAACCTATTATTTAAGGACCATATGCACTGACAATTTAAATGGCTTTCTCGTGATTTCAATTTCTATCAATTGTGTATTAATTGCCAAATATTTATTTTAGTACTTTTCATATTCATAATTGATATAAAGTCAATTGTTTAATTCTTCTTGTAAGTAGTTACTTATTACAGCAGGGACATTATTAATAATTCTAAATCTTTATAAGAAAAATGGTACAAAGTTATTTTCATGCAAAATTAAGAATAATTGCCTTCTCTGAATGTTTGATTGTTAATACATATAACAAAGAGCTTTTGATGAGTCTCTTCCGCAGTAAAACATAAAATGCAAAGATATAGTTGGGTATGTATGTCCAAATAAAGATAAGAAGAAATACACATTATTAGCTAGAAACAATTAAATAAAAGATGAAAAGAAAAATCCAATACATTGTACGAACTTGTCAGATGAGGTAGTATTCTGGAAGAATAGCCTAAGGCTAGACATGGTCCATGACAAAATATTAACTAAAAAAATGAAATATAAAAAATATAGGAAATGCTATGAATTTTTCATGAAGGTAGGTGAATTATCCTTTAATCTCATTTTATGTTTATTTTCAAAAGCCAAATTTCTGGTAAAATAAATTTGTGATAGTTACAACTACACAAAACAAAGTTTCTGCTTAGCAAATAAATGCATCTCAACCCTTTTTTAGCTGATTTCTTCCCACTCAATTTTAAACCTTTATTTATTTATTTATTTTTATTGGTTGTTCAAAACATTACAAAGCTCATGATATATCATCTTTGATACATTTTTCTCATTTGGTTTATGAACTCCCATTTTTTCCCCAAATAAGAATTGCAGAAACACATTGCTTACACATTCACATTTTTACATAATGGCATATTAGTGACTGTTGTATTCTTCTACCTTTCCTATCCCCTACTATCCCCCCTCCCCTGCCCTCCCATCTTCCCTCTCTACCTCATGTGCTGTTGTTTAATTCTCTCCATTATTTCCGCCCCATTTCCCCTCACAACCTATTATGTGTAATTTTGTGTATCATTGAGGGTATTCTACCATTTCCATATGCTTTCTCTTCTCTCTCCCTTTCTCTCCCCCCACACGTCTTTGTATAATGTTAATCTTTTCCTCATGCTCTTCCTCCCTTTCTGTTTTTAGTTGCTCTCTTTATATCAAAGAAGACATTTGGCATTTGTTTTTTTAAGGATTGGCTAACTTTGCTTAGCATATTCTGCTCTAATGCCATACATTTCACTGCAAATTCTATGATTTTGTAATTTTTTAGTGCTGCGTAATACTCCATTGTGTGTAGATTCCACATTTTTTTTTAATCCATTCATCTATTGAAGGGCATCTAAGTTGGTTCCACAGTCTAGCTGTTGTGAATTGTCCCGCTATGATCATTGATGTGGCAGTATCCCAATAGTACGCTGTTTTAAGATCCTCAGGGAATAGTCCAAGAAGTGTGATAGCTTGGTCAAATGGTGGATCCATTCCCAGCTTTCCCAGGAATCTCCATACTGCTTTCCAAATTGGCTGCACCAATTTGCAGTCCCACCAGCAGTGTACAAGTGTCCCCTTTTCCCCACATCCTCGCCAACACTTACTGTTGTTTGACTTCCTAATGGCTGCCGATCTTACTGGAGTGAGATGGTATCCTAGGGTGGTTTTGATTTGCATTTCTCTGACTGCTAGAGATTGTGAGCATTTTTTCATGTACTTGTTGATTGATTGTATGTCC
The DNA here is from genome assembly GCF_048772815.1 of Callospermophilus lateralis. Taxonomy (NCBI): domain Eukaryota; kingdom Metazoa; phylum Chordata; class Mammalia; order Rodentia; family Sciuridae; genus Callospermophilus; species Callospermophilus lateralis. The sequence goes on from NW_027512526.1 coordinate 125,287, forward strand.
TCCTCTGTGAAGTGTCTGTTCAGGTCCTTGGCCCATTTGTTGATTGGGTTATTTGTTACCTTACTTTTTAATTTTTTGAGTTCTTTGTATATTTTGGATATTAGGGCTTTATCTGAAGTGAGAGGGGTAAAAATTTGTTCCCAGGATGTAGGTTCTCTATTTACCTCTCTTATTGTTTCTCTTGCTGAGAAAAAAAAAAAAAAAACTTTTAGTTTAAGTAAGTCCCATTAATTTATTCTTGTTATTAACTCTTGGGCTATGGGTGTCCTATTAAGGAATTTGGAGCCCGATCCCACAGTATGTAGATCGTAGCCAACTTTTTCTTGTATCAGATGCAGTGTCTCTGATTTGATATCTAGCTCCTTGATCCATCTTGAGTTAACTTCCTTGCTTGGCGAGAGAAAGGGATTCAGTGTCATTTTGTTGCATATCGATTTCCAATTTTTCTAGCACCATTTGTCCTTCGTATATTGCAGGTTTTTAGCCCCTTTTATCAAATATAAGAAAGTTGTAATTTTGTGGAATGGTTTCTGTGTCCTCTATTCTGTACCATTGGTCCACCTGCCTGTTTTGGTACCAGTACCATGCTGGTTTTGTTACTATTGCTTTGTAGTACAGTTTGAAGTCTGGTATCGCTATACCTCCAGATTCAAACATCCTGCTTAGTATTGCTGTTGCTATTCTGGGTCTTTTGTTTTTCCATATGAATTTCATGATTGCTTTATCTTTTCTACAAGAAATGTCGTTGGGATTTTGATTGGCATCAATTTAAACCTGTAGAGAATTTGGGTAATATCGCCATTTTGATGATGCTAGTTCTGCCTATCCATGAATTGGGTATATTTTTCCATATTCTAAGATCTTCTTCTATCTCTTTATGTTTCTGTAGTTTTCATTTATAAATCTTTCACCTCTTTTGTTAGGTTGATTCCCAACTATATAATTGTTTTTCCAATTATCTTATTTTCTTTGAGGATATTTTGAATGGAGTGGTTTTCCTCATTTCCATTTCAGAAGTTTTGCTGCTGATATACAGGAATGCCTTTGATTTATGCGTGTTGATTGTATATCTTGCCACTTTGCTGAATTTATTTATTAACTCTAGCAGTTCCTCTGTAGACCCTTTTGGGTCTGTTAAATATATTATCATGTCATCCGCAAATAGCGATAATTTAAGTTCTTCTTTTCCTAGTTTTATGCCTTTAATTTCTTTTGTCTGTCTAATTGCTATGCCTAGTATTTCAAGAACTGAATTAAATAGAAGTGGTGATAGAGGGCATCCCTCTTGTTCCAGATTTTAGAGGGAATGCCTTCAGCTTTTCTCAATTTAGGATGATGCCAGCCTGAGGTTTAGCATATATAGCTTTTACAATCTTGAGGTAAGTTCCTGTTATCCCTAGTTTTTCTAGTGTTTTCAACATAAAGGGATGCTGAACTTTGTCGAATGTTTTTTCTGAATCTATCGATACGATCATATGGTTGTTGTCTTTAAGTCTATTGATGTGGTGAATAGCATTTATTGATTTCCGTATAATGAACCAGCCTTGCATCCCAGGGATGAATCCTACATGATCATGGTGCATAATTTTTTTGATATGCTTTTGTATTCGATTCACCAAGATTTTATTGAGAATTTTTGCATCCAAGTTTATTAGAGATATTGGTCTGTAGTTTTCTTTCTTTGAAGCGTCTTTGTCTGGTTTTGGGATCAGGGTGATATTGGCCTCATAGAATGAATTTGGAAGAGTTCCTTATTTTTCTATTTCTTGAAATAGCTTGGAAAGTATTGGTATTAATTCCTTTTTGAAGGTTTTGTAGATCTCTGCTGTATACCCATTCGGTCCATGGCTTTTTTTGGTTGGTAGTATTTTGATGGCTTCTTCTATTTCTTCCTTTGTTATTGGTCTGTTTAAATTGTGTGTGTCTTCCTGACTCAATCTGGGCAGATCGCATGACTTAAGAATTTATTGATATCTTCACTATCATCTATTTTATTGGAACATAGGGTTTCCATATACTTTCTAATTATCTTCTTATTTCTGTAGTGTCTGTTGTGATATTGCCTTTTTCATCCCGTATGTTAGTAATTTGAGTTCTCTCTTTTCTTCTCTTCCTTAGCATGGCTAAGGGCCTGCTCTCTCTTTTCTTCTCTTCCTTAGCATGGCTAAGGGCCTGCAGATCTTATTTATTTTTTCAAAGAACCAACTTTTAGTTTTATCAATATTTTCAATTTTTTTTGTTTCAATTTCGTTGATTTCTGCTCTAATTTTAATTATTTCTTGTCTTCTACTACATTTGCTGTTGTTTTGCTCTTCCATTTCTAGGTTTTTGAGGCGTAGTGTGAGTTCATTTATTTGCTGATTTTTCTTTTTTTTTTGAGGAAAGAACTCCAAGAAATGAATTTCCCTCTTAAAACTGCTTTCATTGTGTCCCATAGATTCCAGTATGTTGTGTCTGTATTGTCATTTGTCTCTATGAATTTTTTTATCTCCTCCTTTATGTCTTCTGTAAACCATTGATCATTCAGTAGCATGTTGTTCATTTTCCATGTGATGTAGGATTTTTCCTTCCTTCTTTTATCATTGATTTCCAGATTCATTCCATTATGATCAGATATTCTGCATGGTATTATCTCCACGACTTTATATTTACTAAGAATTGCCCTATGGCATAATATATGGTCTATCTTTGAGTAGGATCCATGTGCTGCTGAGAAGAATGTGTATCCACTTTTTGATGGTTGATATATTCTATATATGTCGGTGAAGTCTAGGTTACTGATTTTGCTGTTGAATTCTATAGTTTCTTTATTCAGTTTTTGTCTAGAGGATCTGTCTAATGGCTAGAGCGGTGTGTTGAAGTCACCCATAATTATGGTGTTGTAGTTTATTTGACTCTTGAACTTGAGGCGAGTTTGTTTTATGAGTGTTGCAGCTCAATTGTTTGGTGCATACAAATTGATAATGGTTATGCATTGTTGGTGCAAGGTTCCTTTTAACAGTATATAGTGTCCTTCTTTATCCCTTTTGATTAACGTAGGTTTGAAGTTGATTTTATTCGATATGAGTATGGCCACTCCTGCTTGCTTCCGAGGGTCATGTGAGTGGTATGATTTTTCCCAAACTTTTAATTTCAGCCTCTGTATGTCTTTACCTATCATATGAGTCTCCTGAAGGCAGCATATTGTTGGATTTTTTTTTTTTTTGATCAAGGTTACTAGCTTATGTCTCTTGATTGGTGAGTTTAGGCCATTAACATTTAAGGTTACAATTGAAATATGATTTCTACTTCCAGTCATGTTTGTTTGTTTGTTTATTTATTTATTTATTTATTTATTCATTTATTTATTTATTTTGGTTAGTTTTTACTTTTTGGTTATTTTCCTCTCCCTTTACTGAGATACCTCCTGCTGCTAGTTTCAGGCATTACTTTTCAAATCCTCTTCTTGTAGTATTTTGCTCAAAATGCTTTGCACTGCTGGTGTTCTGGCTGTGAATTCTTTTAGCTTTTGTTTATCGTGAAAGACTTAAATTTCATTGTCAAATCTGAAGCTTAATTTTGCTGGTTACAGTATTCTTGGTTGGAATCCATTATTTTTGAGCGTTTGAAATACTTTGTTCCAGGATCTTCTTGCTTTCAAAGTTTGTGATGAAAAAAATCAGTCGTTAACTTAATTGGTTTACCCCTGAATGTAACCTGCCTACTTTCTCTCGTAGCTTTTAATATTCTCTCTTTGTTCTGTATGTCCTTGTTCTGGCTATCTTCATAAATATTTGTCTTGGAGTTGGTCTATTATGGTTTTGAATGCTTGGGGTCCTGTAGGCTTCCAGGATTTGGCAATCCATTCCATCTTTCATCTCTGGGAAATTTTCTAGAATTATTTCATTTAATATGTTGTCCATTCCTTTGGTTTGAATCTCTATTCCTTTTTCTATCCCGATGACTCTCAAATTTGTTTTTTTTTATGACATCCCATATCTCTTGAATAGATTGCTCATTGGATTTAAGCATCTTTTCTGTGTTTACTCTATTCTTTTCAAGTTGATAAACTTTATCTTCATTATCTGACGTTGTAACTTCCACTTGATCTAGTCTATTTGTAATACTCTTCGTTTGAGTTTTTAATTTGGTTTATACTTTCCTGCATTTCTAGGATTACTGTTTGATATTTCTTTTTAATGTCTCTATCTCCTGGTAAAGCTCATTCTTTGCCATTTGAATTTGTTTGTTTATTTGATTTTCAAAATATACTTTTATTGCTTGGACTTGCTGCCTCATGTCTTCTCTAATATTCCTTTCCATCTGAGTTAGGTATGCCTTGAGTTTTTTCCCTATCCCTATTTCTGATGCTTCACGGTCCTCCTTTAGAATTTAGTTGTCCTGCATTTTTTGCACACCTTTTTTTCCCTTGTTTTTTCATGATGTTCACGTTACTTTTCAGCTCAATTTGATTGCTGTGTTTCTGCTTTCTTCAATAGATTTGTTTTGGTTTTATATATCTCTGTTGTCTCTCTTTTGTGTTTGTAGACTATGCCTGCAAAAGTGGATTCCACTTGGAAGGAATTCTGACAGCTGAGCTCCAGTGATGTCACCTGTCTGCTATGGCGGGCCCCAGGCTCCTTGCCGGGGTGTTTGAATCGGGGGGTGGGACTGGACTGTCTCTGGTTGGTTTCACCTCCCGGTCGCTGGCGGGTGGGCGGTCTCCAGCCATCCAGTCGTGCAATCAGCGAATGGGCTGTCACCGGCGGGCGGGTGATCTCTAGCTGCCCAATTGCGCAGGCAGCCAGCGGGTGATTGGTTGCTGGTGGGCAGGCGTTCTCCAGCCTCCTAGTCACGCGTGTCTGTCCTCTGGTCCCCTGGTTTCCTCTGCGAGTCCTGATTTCCCCTGCGACACCAGATTTCCCCTGAGTGATGCCTCTTGGCAGCTCAAACTGTACTCTTTGCCTGCCGTTCCTTGGTTGTGGAGGGTGTCTATTGGGAACACTGGCACTCTATTGTTTTGATTTTTTCCGCTTGCCCCACCCATTGCGCTGGCTAGAAAAATTTTGTTTTCACCGGTGATGGGAGGGGAAGTTGAAGGTCAGGTGCCACTAGTTTTCCCCCCGTCTTTATGAAGGCTTTCTCTGGTAATCCCTCCCCCGGAAAGCCTAAGAGAGAATTTTTGCGAATTACCTGCTGTATGGGAGATAAGCTGAGTAACACACACCTGTTTTGTTGTTGCAATCTGTCGGAGAGTGGTGGTGGATACTTCAGCTCTCCAAGATGGTGGCCGTTGGTTTCCTCGGTGGAGTTTCGGTTGTGGGGGATAGAACTGTAACACTTTCTTCCCCATCTGAAATCCCGAACTCAGCCCCAGGCTCACTGGTGGGTGAGCCAGCCGGATTCCACAGAATCCGCAGCAACGTTTCTCCCTGCATGCTGGTCGCTTCACGGTGGAGGCCCGCCGTCTGTAGCCACGGCATGGGCCGCACGGATCAGCCACCCCAGATCTTCGGTCGCATAGTTGGCTCTTGTTTGAGACTCAATTACAGGACCTCGGTGGTGGAAATCATTCTTCTAGGTTCCAGGCACACCCATTTTTCTGTAAGATCCTAACAAGATACTTTTTCGTCATTCTAACTCCTTATTCACATGTGAAGTTGCGCAGTACAAAGGGTGTGATGCACTCTATTCATGGCCATCTTGCAATGTCAAAATATTAGGATTTCTATGCACCATTTACTGAAGATAGTTTTCAGTACTAGTAAACCAAAATGTTATTTCAGGTGGATGAATATTTCTGAGAATAATCTTTTGAAAAGTAGATTATAAATCCACATACATGAATATGAATGAAATTTGGGAGTGCATAATAAGACACATATATTTCATATTTTGAAAAATCTGGAGGATATATATATATATATATATATATATATATATATATATATATATATAGACACACACAGAGAGACATTAAAAAGTAGCATTATATATGCCAATCGAAATTCATCATGAAATACATATCATCCACAGATTCAAAAATATTTATTTTACTGAACATGGATTTATGTATAATGCTATTTAAATAGGAGGATCACCCATAGGTTGAATTCTCAGTTCCAACAGCTTTTAGAAGGAGTGATATCTTCTCACAATTTCTATATGCCAAGTCAACCACCTCACCAAAAATATACGTGTGATACCAGGTATGAATAAATATGTGCATATAAAACTACATGTGCTAAATAGGCTACAGAGAAAGGGAGACAGGAATTCACATATTTGTTAACTTTAAAAAAACATGGAGAATTCTTTCAACCAAATAATTGACTAGATTCATAACTCCTACCCTATATAATGCAAAAGGCAAGTCCAACTATACACGATGCCTCCTCTGAACTGCTTGTATTTCAATTCTGTTTGGGTTATTATTCTAGTCAGAGTTTAGTAGCATAGGGGTTAGTGTGAGGGATTCACTATTTTGACTGGAAAATTATAAAATGAATCCAATGTGTATACAAATATGTGCTACAAAAAATTGTTCCCACTGTCATCCAGAACAATGGCTTGACATTACCTAGTCCCCAAGTAAGACAAAATTAGAGGAGAAGAGTTAGAAAATCTGTGAATACATTTTTGAAATAGAGTATGCTAAGGAGTTTCCAAAAGTAAGGGACAGGGTAAACACTCCACAAACTGGAGCTCTTCTGTCCTAAAGACTTCTTGTGGAACTGCCTCTGAGGTTGGGCACTTGAAACATATGTTGTTGTCAAGTGCTTTAGCTTCGTTTCTAGTGAGACCAATAAAGGTGGGTCTGCATCTATGTGATCTGGAGGACATGGTTTATTATTTTCCACTGAACATGAGCAGCAGTGCTGAATTTGCTGTTTGTAGCTAAACTGTGGCCCCTGGGGTCTAAGTGTCTCCCCGTGTGGACTGGGAAGCCATTTTGTGATCCTAAAGTTTTCATGGTGTTTCTTGCGGCTTCACTGGGAGTTTGGTATTTGCTTCACAAAATACAAAGAGGTTAACTGGGACACAGTGCTGGAGGGAGTTCTGTCACGTGTGGTGGGTCAGTTTCTGCAGGACAATGCACCAACCATGCTTCTATCCCACATAGCTTTCCCCATTGACCATAGCAACTTAATTCTGAAACATTCCCTGAAACTTCTCAATATTACAAGATGCCTTTACATAGAAGGGACTGCTTGCTGCACCATGTCAGTCACAAGACATTTGGAAGCTAATGGCAGATCCACATGGCCCCACCACAAATGTTTTATCACACACCTGCCCACTACTGCTCTAGGCCAAGTACTCAGCAGGCTCCAATTTATTGGCATCTCTGTTCTACACCATTTTCATGAAACTCAGTCAATCAAGGCACTGTCTGGTATACTCATGATCAGCAACAGGACATCCAAAGGTTCTCCAGTGCCACCTGGTCATGGGAATTTCAAAAATTTCTTGGTATTTATCTAGCCATTTTTGAAAGATGAAGTTGGAGGCACTGTACGTTTCAAATCAATCCAGAACCATTAAATTTTGAGGAAGCTCATGTCAATGAAAGCTATGGAGAATTCTCACAGGCAAGGCTTCCCAAAGATTGGCTAAATGGTCACGTGAATCCAGGCCCATTGAGGTCTACAATGTGAGGTCCATGTGTGTTTTGACTCTCAACTATGGCTGCCAAGTCTTTCAGAATAAAATCATGTGATATCTTGGCTGTGATTCCCAGTGCTTTGTGGAAATACAACCTGGGCATACATCTCAGTTTCCAAGGACGACTCTCATGCGTGAACTCATAACATCCCAACACAATTCATGGCAATACATCTCTGAGGTCAGTTCCAGAACTCAGTCTCTTAGGGGAATCACACCAGAGTTCATGTCAAGGTGGACCCAGTCATCTCTTCCAACCACCACACAAATGACCACAATTAAAAACAACACACTCCCACATGGCCCTCATGATCTTTCATATAAACACTCTTCATAACCTCTGGTTGAATGTTTCTATGAGGGGTGCAGACCAAGACAGTCTCCAAAATAATCTCCCTTGCCCCTAATGTGCCTAAAAACAGGGTGGCTTGGACACCCTTCCTGTGAACCTGGTGTGATCACATAGGCCTGCTGTTAATACTTCTCTGCTTCTCCAATTTGAGGACTACTGATTGTGGGGTTTAGATTCTTTGTCTGAATTGGAGACATGAGAAAACCCAAGCTCCTACGGGCTAGCCTCTGCAGGGCTTTGAAGAAATTATTTGACCCAATGCATTCCTATTCTAACTTGATGTAGGTCTAGAACCTCACAAAGGAAGGGGAGAGACTTCATCCAGAATGACTGCTCTTTTGGCTATTTTGGTTTTGTATGCACACATGGGATCGTTCTTTAGATCCATCAGGTGCTGAGAATCTAAGCCTAAGCCTCACACAGGGCCAAAAGGCTGATTCAGACACATCCTTTCCAAAGGAATTAAGCAAAAAGCCTCAGGTGATGCCCATTCATTTCCATGTGAAAACAGTTTTTTTTCAGGCTTCAAAAAGGGGTGGCCTGAGGCAAAGACCTTTCAGACATTCAGGGCAGCAGAACAATTGGTAATTAAAAGGCCCAAAGCAGGGTTTCTCCACTGAGACTCTCCTGATCACACTGATACCTGAGTTTTCTGAGATGCTCGCCATTCCCTTCAGCTATCCAGTACATGGCGATGTCACAGGGCTTGGAAGTGGTACATATATTGGACACAAAACCATGAGGCTATTCTGGAGAGTGGCCAGAATTCAGGAAGAAAGCAGAAACTTTGAAAGATAGCAAGTGTTGCCCATCGATAAGGCAAGCTGAAATCCATTCATAAATTGGGCAGGATGAATGCTGGGAAGCTTTCAACAAGACAGGACATATCAATTGATGCATTCTCTTTTCTAATGTCTACAACCATGGACACCGTGGGATACACAGACATAGAAACACTCGCCTTGTCAAACGACTTACTCGAAACAGTCTACACCAAACCAAACATACCGACTTTCCTACCTATTCTGAGAACATGAGACAAATCCACAAACTCACACCCACACCCACAAAGGCACCTCCTTCCCCGAAGTAGGTCTGTGACTATCCAGAGTTTCTCTAATTGTGGACCATATTTTATTCCCACAAAATGGCCTGTCCTGTCTCAGATCTGGTCTCTTTGGTCAACATTTTGAACTACTGAGGAGCCAGCGGTGATCCAATACCTGCTTTCTCAGTAAAGGTGACTTTTCAGAGCTTTCTGGCATTTGGCCATCCTCACATCAGTAGGTACCAAGAAAGACTAAATCTGTCCTTGGTAAATCCAAGCAAGTGAGACCCCTGGGAGTGGGACTGGGACTGGATTTTGGTGACTGGCTTCCTGGATCCCAAGTTCAGAGAGTTCTGTCACCAAGGTTGTGAGGTGAGGTCACTTCCTTCAGAAAGTGAATAAGGTCACTGCCTTGGCAACCATGTTGTCCTAACAGTTGCTTCAAAGAGTCCCATGAAATGGAGGCTGCCCCTACTTCCTGTGACACTTTCACAACTTAGAATGGTATATCAACCATAGGCACCCAGGAAGAGCTCTCAACACAGGCCTGGTTGGGTCCTTCTTCTCTAAATTAAGAAGACAGAGGCTGATTCAGACACATTCCTTCATCCTGACCAAGTTTTTTACAATGAAAGATGACTTTTGCTCTCTCAGTTCCTACATAGCTGCCTACAACTTCTGCAGGGATCATTTTTGCATGGACCTTTGAGTTTCTCAGTAGTTGGAAGGAATCCTACATTTTTGTATTGTAAGACCATCTCTGTCCCTGCTCTTCTGTAAAGTTAGATTGAGGCAACAGTGTATGGTTAGGGTTAATAACAGGTTTGATTTGGGTTAGGAATCATTCAGCTGGATGAATAATGGTATTGATGACCTGCGATAATTACAAGAATATATAGGTAAAATATAAGTATGAAAACAGAAATCTATGTAAGATTTAAAACCCAGAAGTGTATTAGGACCTTGATTGTGATACTTAGCTTTGATTTATTTTCTGCACAGATGTCTCAGGTACATCGATATACAATTGCATTGGACCTTGTGCCTTGGATGATTGATTGTCAAAGATAACTTCCAGTCAAAAAGTGATAGTCGGTAAGATTAAGAAGATAGTCGGTAGTTTAGAAAGGAGAGTGAGTATAGAATTTGCACCAAATGTTCTTTAGCTATAGCTTTTCGGGTATAGAGTAAATGTAAATGTCAGCACATGTGAAGAGTCAGCCACAATGATGAACTGGGAAAAATATGTAGGAAAATAGATATCAATAGATACATTAGGAAATCTGGCAAAGTATAGTCGTTAGTGAAAAGTTAGTAAAATAGGTAGTTGTCTCTTCATGTTTTTCTGTATACTTAACTTCCCTCCCTGCCCTCCCCAAGGAAAGTATATAAGCCCTGTTTAAGCTGTTCTCAGGACTCTCTGCTCTATTGAAGTGAGCTCTGAGCCCCAGCATGCTGGCCACCAATAAACCCTTTGCTTTTGCATGAGACAGTTTCTTAGAGGTCTCTTCGCCTGACACTCATCCGACCTTTACATATGGAGGTTCCACCGAGTTCTGGCAGCAGCGGACGAGAGACCCCAACTGGCTCCTCAAGGGATTTGTAAGGCGCCTCTTTCTGGTGTCAGGTTTCAGGTTAGAGCTTGGCAAAATGGCTGTCAATGAAGAGTGTGAGCTCTCTCTCACGGTGGCTGACAGATGTGTCACAGAGCCACAGGCCACCACCCTGAGGGACACCCCAGAGGACTCTGAAAATCAAGGAACAATAGTCTCCTCAACTCAGTGATATTTTGTTTCAGATTCGGTATTGCCAGCCCATCAGGTATTGCCGGCTACTCAGTCCTCGTCTCAGTGTTGGACGTCCATTTCCTGTCTTTATTGTCTTGTCTTGTCTGTGTCATGTGTCATTGCTTTTACTGTTTGTGCATTTTTCATTATGGAAAAGAGCACTTCAATGCCTCTGTCCCTGACCCTTGATCACTGGACCAAATTCGGCTTAAGGGCTCAGAATCTTTCTTTTTCAGTAAACCGCTGAACCTGGCAGACTCTCTGTGCCTCAGAGTGGCCCACCTTTGGATTCGGATGGCCCTTAGAAGGATTTTTCTACTTCTCACTAATTTAAAAAGTCAGAGATATTGTCTTTCAGAAAGGGCCACTTAGCCATCCAGATCAAAAGCCATATATCTTAACCCGGCATTACCTCTGCAAATCTCCTCCATGGGTGAAGCCTTTCTTTGCCCCTGCCCCCGCTCCTAATCCTTCCCCCACGATCTCTCAAACCCTCTGCTCCTCCTCCTCCTCCACCCTCTTTTCTGCCTAAGTCACAAGATTTAACTCTACTGCACTCTCATCCCTCTCCTTATCCCTTGCCCTGGTCTCCCAACCCCCAACACCCTCTAAGTGATTCCCCTGCTGCTGACTCAGCCTCTCTGCCATTGGAGGAAGCTAAGCCAGCCCAGCACCCTCCAGAAAACTCCCCCGCGGCAGACACAGCCCCTCCTCCCCTGGAGGAACCTGGCCCGGCTAAAGGAACTCACCATCAATGAAAGATTGAAAACCCTGGAACTCCCGTGATGCTCCCCCTCCGTCCCTATGTGCCAATGATTGATGATGGCCATGGGAAAAAATTGCAAGCCTACCAGTATTGGCCTTTCTCCTCTTCAGACCTATATAACTGGAAAAATAACAATCCCCCCTTTTAAGAGGACCCCACTCGTGTCTCAGGTGTGGTTGATTCATAGATGTTTTCACACCAGCCTACTTGGAATGACTGCCAACAACACCTAGGGACTCTCTTCATGACAGAGGAACAAAAGAGAATCCTCTTGGAAGCTAGAAAAAAATATCCTCGCACCAGATGGTTGACTGACACCACTTCCCAACATATTCAACCCGGCTTTCCCTAGAATCGACAAAACTGGGACCCCAACACCTTTGAAGGTAGGGAGCATCTGTCCACTTATCTCCGGGCTCTAATAGCGGGTATCTTAGTGGCTGCTAGGCGACCAACTAATTTGGCCAAGGTAATAGAGTTTATTCAAGGGCCTGATGTATCTCCCTCTATGTTTCTAGAGAGAATTATGGAGGCATATAGGAGATATACTCCTTTTGATACTCAGGCAGAGGCTCAAAAGGCATCTGTCATGATGGCCTTTATTGGGCAAGCTGCCATGGATATTTGAAGAAAGTTACAACACTTAGATGGATTACAAGATATGACTTTGAGAGATTTAGTCAGAGAAGCCAAAAACGTATACTATACGAGAGAAACTGAGGAAGATAAGGAAGCAAAGGGTGGATAAAAGAAACAAAAGACAGACTAAGGAATTGACTCAGGTCCTGGTCACAACAACAAATAGGCCAGAAATAAGAAACATGGAGACAGGAAGGGATACCTGGGCCCAAACTAGAGGCCACCCCTGGCCTCAGATCAATGTGCCTATTGTAAAGAAAAAGGACACTGGGCCAAAGAGAGCCCTAGAAAGAGACAGCCACGCCAGCCAGCCATCCTGACTCTGCAGGATGACTAAGAAAGTTGGGGATCAGATCCCCTCCCCGAGCTCAGGTTAACTTTTGAAGTGGAGGGCACCCCAGTAAACATTGAAGTGGATACAGGGGCAATATACTCAGCCATTAAGGCTCCATTTTGCCCTCTATCAAATAAAAGGTCTCTAATTCAAGGGGCTAATTGCAGTAAATATCGGGCTTGGACAACTAAGAGGACCTGGGACCAGGGGAAAGGAAAAATCCATCACTCCTTCCAAGTAATCCCAGAATGCCCGGCCCCATTGATGGGCAGAGTTCTGCTCACCAAGCTCCGGGCCAAAATAACTTTTAACCCTGAAGGCCCCCAAGTGGAATATATATATATACACAAAACACAAACACAGACAATGAAAAGTAGCAATATATATGCCAATCGAAATTCTTCATGAAATATATATCATCCACTGATGCAAAAATATTAATTTTACTTAGCATGGATTTATGTATAATGTTTTTTTTTACTAGGAGGCTCCCCCATAGGTTGAATTTTCAGTTCCAACAGCGTTTAGGAGAAGTGATCTCTTCTCACAATTTGAATCTGCTAAGTCAGCCACCTCACAAGAATATACGTGTGATACCACGTAGGATTCTATATGTGCATATAAAATACATGTGGCAAGTAGGCTACAGAGAAAGGGAGACAGGTATTCACATATTTTTTAACTTCAAAAACACATGGAGAACTATTTCATTTAAAAATTAGCTAGATTTATAACACCTACCCTAGATCATGCAAAAGGCAACTCCAACTATACACCATGCCTCCTCTGAACTGCTTGTATTTCTATTCTATTTGGGTTATTTTTCTCCATCATATTAGGATTAGTAGTCATATTCTAGTATGGTATGGGTTAGTGCCAGGTGTCCCGGCTGGCAGGACACATCAACGTGGGCATCGAACATAGTTGGGAAGGAATGAAGGGACAAAAGACAGGACAGATGACACCCAGACAGGAGTTCTGATCAAGCTGCAAACTTTTATTGTTCTCACAGGGTGTTTATATGCTGCTGATGGGAAAGCTCTCTTATCGGCAGTTGCTGAATGTCTTCACAGGGTTAGATAACCTCAGGATATTTCAGGAAGACAGATGGCGACAGGATGTCTCAGGGAGATAGATGGTTGTGGGATATCTCCCAGGCAGGATGTCTCCCAGGGGGCTGTTTCTTGTAAGTGTCAGGCTATTTTTTGTAGGAGAACTTCCTTTTAGCCCCTGACATCTCCCCCTTTCTTATATAAAATATTTGACCTACCTTACCGGCCATGTTTTTAGGGGGGGGGTTAGAGGCTCTGTTTCTCTAGGAGGCCTTAGAATATCTCCTGATCCGAGCGAGCATCTTTACTAGCAGATTTCGTGGTGGCCTTGGCATGTTTTTGGAGGAGATGGCCTTGAAGCGGAAGCATGCCAACCGCCATGCACCAGAGCATGTCACTCACAGGTCTTGTGTTTGGGGATCCGTGGATCCATCCTTTTGCAATCCTTCCTGCACCCTCCGATATTGTGGCCTAACGTCCTCACTCCATGGGTGCGTCTTCCCCCAAGCCGAAGGGCCCATGTAGACGAACCCTTATGGCAAGGGCAGAAGATGGTTTGTCAGAGCTGTTACTTATAGTTTTATGTAAGAAAGAGAGATTTGTGGGGATGTAAACTTAAGAAATAAGCCTGTCAGAAGGGTAGAACATCCTTTTAAAAGTTGACAGCGTGGTCTTCCATCTCCAGATGATGATAGTGGATTTGTAGGGGCTTAGAGGCCATAATATTAATGTGTTCTTTAATAAATTGTACCACACTGTTTATAATGCAGGGTCCTATGGTCACCATTAAACGTAAACCCAACAAAGGGCCTAATAGGGGAAGAAGGTAGGGTAGAAATCCATTAAGCTTTGTCCAGAGGGGATTTTCAAATAGTTCCCTTCATCTCTTTTCTAGATCTTCTTGAAGCTGCTTAAATTTAGTGCATACTATGACTGATTTATTGGCATAAAAGCAGCATCATTCCCCTAAGGCCAATCAAATATCTCCCTGGTTAGCAGTCAGCAAATCTAAGCCTCGTCTGTTTTGAAGGAACACTTTTGCCAGGAAGTCTATTTGGTCCTACAAATCTTTAATGGTTTCTGATAGAGTTTGTACATCATTTTAAGTTGTTGAGACAGGCGATGGTAAGGGTGTATTGCCGTGCCTAAGCCAGTGTACCTGTGCCCACAGCAGCTGTTATTCCAAGGCTGGCAATAAGTGATAAGGCCTGTATCGCCCGCCTCTGTCTTTTGACTAAGGTGTCTAGGCTAGAGGTTCGTCTCCTGGGACAATAGTTATATCAGGGAGTAATAAGGCAAGAACACAGCCACTGTTCCAATTCGCTGGAAGCCTGGGGAAGGCCACATTTCCTCCACACATAACAACTGTGCCATTGGGGGGACAAAGAGATGGGATGGGTGAGGAATAATTTTGTTCTGTTGAGCAATTTCCAAAGGAAGTAAGTCGAACATCAGTATCATAGGTATTATTCTGCATCACGCCTAAAAGACATAATGTAAAAGTGCCTATAGGCTGTACTTTAAAGGGAAATCCGGGTTGGCATGTATTATCATTGTCCATAGTAGAATTAATAGGAACTGCCATAGGCATGCTTGCCCCTGTTGTCATGCAGAGCCAGCAATTACCAGCAAGGGTGGGGTTGGAATTATTAAGGAAGGAGAAGGTAGTTTGCAAAATATCTAATGTATTGGTATCTAAACCTGGGAACTGGGATTTCGGCTACATTAAGGGATGATATGTGAGCTCAGGGATTTGGGGTTTCAAAAGTTTGATTATCTGAGGATGCTTGACTGCATCAGTGGGTCCTCTACCATCAGAGACCCCTGTAGGGTCCTTAATGGGCCAGTAGGAAGTTTTTCCGACAGTGCCTTGGCACCCAGCTGACTGTAGCTTGGTGTATTTGCCTTCTCCTCCCTGGTCAAAGAGAACGGGGGTATAATGAATAGTGGTCCACCCTGCTTCATGAGTTTTAGTTAGGGAGGCTTCAAAAAATCATTCTCCCTGCTTGTTAACACAAATTGAGGCCGACACAAAACAAGAGACATGCATCGCCTGGGTATGCGTACGGGTTGCAGAACAATTTTGGAGAGCTTTACTTGTACTAGGGGGAATAATCTTTGGCTTGTTAACACATACCCATTTAGGCTGATGAACTCCTCTGAATTTATGGTCAACCTCGGAACGGAGGTAAGCCACCTTAGTCATGCAGTCAGCAGTCTGGTTCCAACTAGTGGGAGCCTGAGTCCAAGATCCTCCCTTGCCTTCACGGGGGGAGGGGGGGGAAGGTACTCCATGATGTTGGAAGGTGGAGGGCCCAGGCCTCCGTGCACAAACCTGTTCAGCAGAAGTGCCTTAAGCAGGATCCTCACACAGATTGTTGGATGGATCCGAAAAAGGGGAAAATTTGTACTCAGGGAGAGGGCCTCCATCCCCGGTTTGAGGTAAGTCATTAACCTGTTTAACCAGGCATTCTGGTAACCATCTTGGGGCTGCTAGCTCTTGGTCCAAAACACAAGCTGAGCCACATTCCCAGATGAGGACAGGATGTGGGCATTTCCATTTATTTGTAAGGGGATTTCGCCACATAACAGGTGGCTGATCAGAATTGGAAAAGGGATGCCAGTGTGTGTCTGCAGCCGAAAGGCCTTCACTGTCTAGGGTAAGAAAAGAAAGGGCAAATAATGCATGGTTAAGGCAATGCCTGTGAGTGGTAAATACAAGGGCGGAAGCCTTAAGGCGGGATAGCCAAGTCTTTAAGGTAAGGTGGAACATTCCACAATGCCTTGGCCCTGAGGTTTGTATTGAATTCCAGTAGGATGACAAAATTGCAAGGTAGCACAAAACTGTTTAAACTTGGCACTGGTATATGGAGGACAATTATCTGTTTTAATATGTATTGGTTTACCCATTATGGAAAAGGCTGAAACAAGATGAGAAAGGACATCTTTGGTAGCCTCTCCAGAATGTGGTGATGCAAAAATAAAGCTGCTGAAGTTATCGATAGAAACGTGTATATATTTGGTTTTTCCAAATTCAGGAAAATGAGTAACATCCATTTGCCAAACCTGATTTGGCAGTAATCCTCGGGGGTTAACTCCCAAGTGTTGAATGGGGAGGGAGAGAGCGCAAGCAGGGCATTCTTTTACTATTTCTCGTTTCTGTTGCCTGGTAATTTTACAAAGTAATCGAAGGCTCTGGGAATTTAGTTGGTGAAGATTGTTTAGCTCCGTGGCCTATTGAATGGAGCCACCAAAAATTTGAAAGATGGTAGGAGTTGCTGCATCAGCTTGAGCATTACCTGTGTTAGAGGGTCGGAAAGATCAGAGTGTGCCCTGATGTGTCCTAAGAAAAATGGGTGTTGTCTGGCCTGAATTAGCTGCTGAAGCTGGTGAAACAGAAAGGCCGCATTGGAAGAAGCTTTAATGGCGGGTGAAATCTCCAGCAGGGGCACAGAATGAGCAATGTAGGCACTGTCTGTATGAATATTAACAGGATTATCACAAAATGTTATAAAAACTTGTGTTATGGCAAACAATTTCACAAACTGTGCTGAATGATAGACAGTATCAAAGGTTGTAGGCTGGTTATTGACAACAAAGACCGCACAGCCATTACTGGAACCGTCTGTAAAGACAGTAAGGGCTTGGAACTGGGAGCCTTTTGAGTAATTTTGGGAAAAATAAATGGATGTATCTGGACAAAATGTAAAAGGGTGTCATTGGGGACGTGGTTATCAATTGTTCCCAAATGGCCTGATTGGGCAATACCCCATTCATCCCCTCTCTGTAGTAAAAATTGGGTTTGGTCATTAGTATATGGAATTAAAATATTATCAGGGTCTTTGCCAAAATGTTGTCGAGAAAGCAAACGACCTTTAATAATAATAGAAGCTACCTGAGCATGATAAACGGTAATAAACTTGGAGGATGTGGTGGATAAATGGACCCAAAGCAAGGGGAAGCCTTTATTTTTAAAATATGGATATCACTGCCAAAATTTTCCTGAGGGTATATGAGGAGTGTGTAAAAGAACCAGAACCAGAGGAAGGTTATAAGAAATTTGTGTAACAAACTGTTTGGCAATGGCCTCTGTGACTTGGTTTAATGCCTGTCATGCCTCGGGAGTAAGCTTTTGAGGGGAGGAAGGGTAGGAATCACCTCTCAAAATATCATTAAGGGGCAAAAGTACACAAGTGGATAATTATAAATATGTTCTTAGCCATTGAATATCTCCCAGTAATTTTTGAGAATCATTAAGGGTGTGAAGATGGTTCACACGCAGTTGTATTTTATGAATTTGGATCTGATTATCTTGAAGTTTAAGGCCCAAATATGTATAAGGGTCCTGTGTTTAAACCTTATCAGGAGCTATCCGTAGTCTCAAGGTAGTGAGGGTTTTCTAAAGGTCCAAGTAACAATTATTAAGGTCATGGTAATTAGGTGCAGCAATTAAAAATTCATCCATATTATGTAAAACATAAAATTGTCGTCATCACTCTCTCACAGGGTCTACTGCTTGAACAACTTATATTTAGCAAAGACTAGGGCTGTTGGCCATACCTTGGGGAAGAACCTTCCATTGAAATCTCTGCATAGGGCCGTGGAAATTAATGCAAGGGAGACTAAAGGCAAAATAGGGTCTATCCTCAGGATGTAAAGGAATGGTAAAAAAGCAAACTTTTAAGTCAATAACCATTTTACAGTAGTTTTGGGAATAGCCATTGGTGTGGGAATTCGAGACAGTAGTGCTCCCATCAGGCACATAACTTTATTACTGGCACACAAATATTGTAAAAGATGCCGCTTGTCTGATTTTTTCTTGATAACAAATATAGGAGTAATCCATGGTGACTTTGAGGGCTCTACATGGCCGGCTGCCAGCTGTTCCTGCACTAACATGGAGGCAGCCTCCAATTTTTTGGGGGGGTAAGGGGCCACTGATCCACCCACACAAGAGTCTGAGTCTCCCAAATAATTTTATCTGCATGGGGTACAGGAGGGTCAGGAACCGACACTAAAAATCAGAATACCCAAGTCCATATGTATTTGTTTTTTAATGGGTTTTATAGTCCCCACCAGTCCTTGTCTCAGTCTCACAAGGCCTGTACCAGGGACAAAATTTATACGAAGCATTTGATGAGTCATCATGGAATTGGGACTGGCAAGAATGACTTCCATTTGACTCAAAATATCTCGGCCCCATAGGTTAACAGGGAGGTCAGGAACAATGAAAGGAGTGACAGTCACCTTATTACCCTCTTTATCAGTAAAGCTAAGAGCCCTAGAACTGACATGGGGATTTTTTGACTCTTAACCCTTTTAGGTCATTCAAGGATGGGGTGATGGGCCAACCTGATGGCCAGTATTTGTGAGAAATAATTGTGGCATCAGCTCCAGTATCTAGAATTCCTTGGAATTCCTTTTTTTCAATAAGTAAGGTAAGGGTGGGTCTATTGTGAGAAATGGGCTGAACCCAATATACATCAGAGGAGCCGAGGGAGGCTGTCCCCCATTTTATGTTTGGGCGGTGGAAGTGCCTCCTGAATCCAAGGGAAGGAATATTAATTGTGCAAGTCTTGTTCCTGCTGGGATGGCCGCAACTCCATTAATAGCTGTTGCTAGTATTTTTATTTCTCCAGTGAAATCATTATCATTAATGCCAGGGAAGACCTGAACACCATTTAAGGTAGCAGAGACTCTTCCAAGAATAAGGGCACTCGTATGAGATGAAGGGGGACCCATAATTCTAGTGGGTATTATCTGGTGCCCTTGCATTGAGTCTAATATTGTATCGGTGGTGGCACAGAGGTCCAATCCTGCGCTGCCTGGGGTGGCTAGTTGGAGGGAGGCAATTGTGGGGAAGAATTTTGTGGTAGGTTTGGAGTTTGGAAGGGAATAAACCTTATTGCCCCTGGTTTTGTCCTGGGGGAGGTCGTGGCCAGGGGCTGGCCCCGCAGGGTTTTCCTGAGAAGCAGGAAGAAATAGGCTGTCTGAGGCCATTTGTCTTAGATCTACACTTACTGGTCCAGTGATGACATTTACCACATCTAGAACAAAGGGTAGCTGGGGGCGGTTTAGCCCCAGTTTGAGGAGACGATATTCCTACGCTTTGTTTGTCTTTCAGACACTTGCGTGCAAAATGGCCAGGTTGTTTACAAGTAAAGCAAGTACATGAGCCAGGATTGTGAAAGGCCTTGATAAAGGGGGCATGTAGGGCGAGACCCATGGCATGGGCTGCACCCACCCCTGCACAGAGTCTAATAAAGTCCGAAAGTTTCCCTTTTTCCTTATGTGGTCGAAGAACATCCTGACATGCCAGGTTGGCGTTTTCAAAGGCAAGATGTTTTACAAAAGTTCTTTTGCTTTCGCTTGGTCCAAGCAAGCATTCTGCAGCTAGGTTAAGCCGGGGAACAAGGTTTCTATAAGGGTCGTTGGGTCCTTGTCAAATTTTTGCCAAAGAAGTGGTAGCCGAGCCAGTTTGAGGGAGGCATCTCCAAGCATGTAAGCAAGCCATCTGAATCTGCGCCAAAATTCCAGCAGGGAAACGTGCCTATTTAGTTTTAGTGTCAAATGGCGCATAGCCCACTAGCTTAACATAAGTTCAGGATTTAGAGGAGGCCTTAGTTAATTTTTTTTGAGCAGTTTCCTGACAGTGCTCCTCGAAATCTGCATTCCATAACAGAAAATCTCCGGCACTGAGGGTAGCTCGGTCTAAAAATTTCCAATCATTGGGAGTAAGCCATTGTGCGCTGTGGCTTTCTAATAAAGTCAACTTGTAGGGCACAGTGGGGCCATTGTGAGCACAAGTCTTTTTATGTTTTTCAAGAAAACGCAGGCTTAATTTTTTTGTAGACACTCTGGGTTCCTTCCTGCCTAGGGGTGAACTCCTCATCCTCTGAGTCCTGATCTCCTTGATCCATTTCCCCCACTTCCTCCTCTTGATCCTCGTCTAAGTCTTTGACCTCAGCCTGGGCAGGCTTATCTATCTGACTGCGGGTGACTGGGAAGGCGAGAACAGGCTGATGGAGTGGCTTAGCCTTTGTATTAGACCACCGTGGGCCAGTTTGCATTGACTCCGTGCCTAAGGCTAATGAACAGAGCTCAGAGTCTAGGGATCTTAATTCTTTTAAAAGTTTGATCTGTTCCCGTCTATGTTGGAGAGACTCTCACAAGGGAGCCAGGCTAGGCAAGGGAAGTGGGGAAAAATATCTGGGTTGCATTTTGCTCCTGAAAGGCTGGAGCACAAAAGGCAGGAGGGATATAGGAGGTAGGTAGATGTGTAAGTCCTATAGGCTGTGGCAGGGTCCTGAGAGGTGGCGCATCTTCTGAATGGTAGCTTGCTGCTTCCTTCTCCAAGGTAGCCTCCGTCCCAGGGGTCAATGTGTCTCTGGGATTTAAAACTCGATAAAGGTGTTTGGTAACCATTGTAGCCTTATTCACTAGGGTGGTATTTTGAGGGGGACTAGGAAGGTTCCCAGGGTCCTGGGAAGACTGAGAAGGGTCAATGTCTATACTAACTGATGGGCATGCCGTGGGGAGACGAGAGGTGTTTTGCATAGTCTCTTCTCCAATCCTGACAAGTTGTAAGGTACCATTGTCAAAGGGTGAACTTTTAAGAATTTCATTAATTAAGTTCCAGTAAGAAAAGGTGGGAACTGGCACTTTTTCTGGGCCAAAGGTTTCATAATAATCTTTTAAACAGTCTCTTACTCTAAGCCATCTTTTGCCATCAATGGTCACTTCAATGTGAAACCATGTACACAATTCTCCTATGTATTAGAAGAAAAATTTTAAGTCCTTTTTCTTAACACGCACCCGTCATGTCTTGAAGGACTCCTTGAGGCCTGACAAAAACAAATCATGTGACGAAACTGCTTGTCCCATGGTGGGTCACTCACCGTGCGTCATCCCCACTCTCCTCCTGGATCTGTCTCTTTGTGGTGTCTGCTGAGGCAATCGCGAGCTCCACTTGATGAAGTCTTCCAGGAGGACGGGGTTCCCAATCAGTCAAAGGCTCGAGCCCCAGTCAGTGGGTGCCAGTAGTCACGGCTGGAAAGACACATCAACAGGGGCAGCGAACCTAGATGCGGAGGAATGAAGGGACAAGAGACACGAGAGATGACAGCAAGACAGGAGTTCTGATCAAGCTGCAAACTTTTATTTTTCACACAGGGGCATTTATATGCTGGAGATGGGAAAGCTCTCTTATCCAAAGTTCCTGGATGTCTTCACAAGGTGAGATAAACTCAGGATGTTTCAGGAATACAGATGGCAACAGGATGTCTCAGAGACACAGTTGGCTACAGGATGTCTCCCAGACAGGATGTCTCCATGGGGGCTGTTTCTTGTAAGTGTCAGGCTATTCTTTGAAGGTGAATTCCTTCTATGCCTGACAGTCAGGGATTCAGTATTTCAAATGGAAAATTGGAAAAAGAATCCAATGTGTATTCAGAACAATGCCTTGACATTACCTTCATCCCATGTAAGACACAATTAGAGGAGAAGAGTTAGAAAATCTGTGAATACACATCTGGAATGGAAAATGCTCAGGAGTTCACAACCTTGGAGGTGGTATAGGAGTTTCCAAAAGTCAGGGACAGGGTAAAAACACCACAAACATGGAGCTCTGCCGGCCTAAATATTTCTTGAGAAACTTCATCTGAGGTTGTTTTTAGGAGCTTTAGCTTCCTTTATAGTGAGACGATCAAAGCTGGGTCAGCATCTATGTGACCTAGAGGACATTGTTTCTTATTTTCCAATGAACATGAGGCAGCAGTGCTGAATTCTCTCTTTGTAGGGAAACTGTGGCCACTGGTGGCTAAGTGTCTCCCAGGGTGGAATGTGAAGCCATTGGTCATCCTCCAATTTTTGTGGTGTTTCTTGCAGCTGCACTGGGAGTTTGATATTTGCTTCACAAAATACAAGAAGTTCAACTGGGACACAGTGATGGAGGGAGTTCTGTCACGTGTGGTGGGTAAGGGTCTGCAGGAGAATGCACCAACAAGGCTTCTATCCCACATAGCTTGCCCTCTTGACCATAGCAATCTGATTGTAAACTTTGCCCTGAATCCTCTCCATATAACAAGATGCCTTTACATACAAGGATCTAGGGCTTGTACCATGTCAGTCACAAACCATTTGGAAGCGAAGGGCAGATGCAGATGACCCGACCACAGATGTTTTAACACACACCAGCACACCACTGCTCTAGGCCGACTACTCAGCAGGCTCCAAATTACTGGCATCTCCGTTCTACACCATTTTCATGAAACCCAGTCAATCAAGGCACTGTCTGGTACACTGATGGTCATCAATAGGACATCCATAGGTTCTACAGGTCCACCCGGTCATGGGAATGTCAAAAATTTAAAGGTATTTATCTAGCCATTTTTCAAGGGTGAAGTTGGAGGCACTGTGGGTTTCAATTCATTCAGGAATGATTAAATGGAGAGGAAGCTCATTTCAATGAAAGCTCTGGAGAACTATCACACGCAAGGCTTCCCAAAGACAGGCCAAAAGGTCCCATGAAGCCAGACCTATTGAGGTCTACAATTTGAGGTCCATATGTGTTTTGACTTGCAACTATGGCTGCCAAGTCTTTAAGAATAAAATCATGTGATATCCTTCCCAAGATTCCCAGTGCTCTGTGAAAAGCCAACCTGGGCATAGATCCCAGTTTCCAAGGGCGACTCTCATGCATGGCCTCCTAAAATCCCAACACAATACAAGGCAATACTTCTTTGAGGTAAGTTCCAGAACTCAGTCTCTAAGGAGAATCACACCAGTGTTCAAGCCCAGGTGGACCCAGTCATCTATTCCAAGCGCCACACAAATGACCGCAATTAAAATCAAGACACTCCCACATGGCCCTCATTTTCTTCCATATAGACACTCATCATAACCTCTGGCTGGAGGTTTCCATGAGGGGCACAGCCTAAGACAGTGTCCAAAATAAGCTCCCTTGCATCCATTTGCCTAAAGTCAGTGTGGCCGGGACATCCTTCCTGTGAACCAGGAGTGTTCAAAGAGGCCTGCCGTTAATATTGCTCTTATTCTCAATTTTGAGGCCTACTGACTGTGGTGTTTAGATTCTTTATGTTAATTGCAGTCATGAGAAAACCCAAGAACCTATGGTCTAGTGTCTGCAGGGCTTTGAAGAACTCATTTGACCCAAAGGATCCATATTCTCAATGATGGAAGTCAGAAACCTTACAGAGGAAGGCGAGAAACTTCATCCAAAATGACTGCTCTTTTGGCTTTTTGATTTGCATGCACACATGGGATTTTTCTTTGGATCCATCAGGTGCTGAGAATCTAAGCCACAGCCTCACACAGGGCCAAGAGGCTGATTCAGACACATCCCTTTCCAAAGCAATTAAGAAAGAGCCACAGGTAATGTTTATACATTTCCATTTGAAAACTGTTTTCTTCAGGCTTCAAAAAGGCATAGCCTGAGGCAAAGACCTTCCTGACATTCAGGGCAACAGAAGGATATGTAAGCAAAAGGCCCAAAGCGGGGTTTTTCCATTGAGACTTTCCTGGTCACACTGATATCTGAGTTTTCTGAGATGCTCATCATTTCCTTCAGCTCTCTAGTACAGGGCCGTATCACAGAGCGTGGAGGTGGTTCATATCTTGGACACAATACCATGAGCGTATTCTGGAGGTTGCCCATAATTCAGGTAGAGAACAGGAACTTAAGAAGATATTAGGTGTTGCCCATCCATTAGGCAAGCCGCAGACCATTCATAAATTGGGCAGAATGAATGCTGGGAAGATTTCTACTAGAAAGGACACATGTATTTATGCATTCTCTTTTCTATTGTCTACAACCATGGACACAGTGGGATACACAGATATAGAAAGACTAGCCTTGTCAAACGACTTACTAGAATCAGTTCACACCAAACCAAACAAACCGACTTTCTTACCTATTCTCAGAACATGAGACAAAACCACAAACCAATACCCACACCCACACCCACACAGACCCCCAAGTACCTCTGTGACAATACGGAGTGTCGTTTGATGGTGGGCCATAAGAAATTCCCTCATAATGGGCTGTCCTGTCTCAGATCTAGTCTCTGTGGCCAACTTTGTGAATCTGTAAGGAGCCAGTGGTGAGCCACTATCTGCTTTCTCAGGAAAGGCCCCTCTTCAGACCTTCCTGGCATTTGGCCATCCTCACATAAGTAGGTACCAAGAAAGACTGACTCTGTCTTTGGTAAATCCGAAAAATTTTGACCACTGGGACTGTGACTGGGACTGGCTCTGGATGCCTGGCTTTCTGGATCCCAAGTTCAGAGAATTCCATCACCAAGGAAGTGAGGTGAGGTCACTTCCTTCAGGAACTGAATGAGGTCCATACCTTGGCAACCACTTTGTCCTAACAGTTGCTTCCAAGGGTCCCATGAGATGGAGGCTGCACCTACTTACTCTGACATTTTCACAAGTTAGAATGGTATAAAACCATAGGCACCCAGGAACAGCTCTCCACACAGGCCTGGTTTGCTGCATCTTCTTTACATTAAGAAGAGAGAGGCTGATTCTGACACAACCCTTCATCCTGACCAGGTTGTTTGCAATGAAAGATGACTTTCGCTCTCTGAGGTCCTTAATAGCTTCCTACATCTTCTCCAGGGATCATCTTTAATGACCTTTGAGGTTCTCAGCAGGTGAAAGATCCCTTAATTTCTGTCTTGTAAGACCAACTCTGTCCCTGCTCTTCTGTAAAGTTAGATTGAGGGAAGAGTGTATGGTTAGGGTTAATAACATGTTCAATCTGTGTTAAGAACTATTCTGCTGGATGAATAATGTTATTGGGAACCTACGATATTTATAAGAATATGTAGGTGAAATATATGTATGAAAACAGAAATCTAAGATTTGAAACCCTGAAGGGCATTGGGCCCTTCATTGGTATACTTAGTGTTGACTTACTTTCTGCACAGATGTCTCAGATAAATAAATATACAATGGCATAGGACCTTGTACATTGGATGATTGAATGTGGAAGAGAACATCCAGTCAAAAAGGAATAGTAGGTAAGATTAGGAAGATAGTTGGTAGGTTTTGGAAGGAGAGTGAGTATAGGATTTGGAAAAAAAAACTTCTTTAGCAATAGGGTTTTTGTTAGAGGGTGAAGGTAAATGTCAGCACATATGAAGATTCAGTCACAATGATGAACTTTGGAAAATATGTAGGAAATCAGATAATAATAGAGATATTACAAAATCAGGGAAAGTACAAAGTGAGTGATAGGATTAGACATTTTGAACAGGGTTGAGTTTGAATATATAATCTTAGGAAGAAACAAATATGTAGTCACCAATAGGATTGACATTTGAGAGCATTAGGCAATGTGGACATGGATGATTTTAGTAATCCCTGTTCACTTTCCTTTTAGGCTTTGGTACAATCATAAGTGTAACCTTTGCATTTTGTGTCCAGAATATTACTGTGATAAAATGTATATGTAGATGGCGTGACATTAGTATTTCTTCCAGCATTTCTGGGAGCAATGTTTTGAAGTCCTATAAATTAGTATTGGTGGTACAAAGAGGTGTACACTGTGTCTATGAATATAGAGATAGTGCATGAATAGACCACATTGTGAATCAATAATATAACTGGTCCCACTTTAAATAATAGATTGAATTCATATCTGAAAATATATAAGAAATCTTATATCGATATACCATCATTCATTCCAACCAGCAATACATCTAATGGTAATATTAGGGTTATGGTTTATCACGAAGTGTCTTTGAGTTTTGCTTCAAAAGTGATCATGGAAATCGAAAATAATGTGTTTGGAAAGAAGTCTCATGAAAAGACCCATCAAAAACATGGAGGAATACATGTGTTCTGTAGAATAAAGTGATTGAATGTGAACAAAATGCCTATAAATTTGCAAATTTTTGGATTAAATATATTTGCTATGATGAGCATAAACTGAAGAAATAGTAATGTACCAGTGTTGAATAAAATAAATGTCAAAATGCACAACATGTCCCATAGGAATCTACTTGTATTGATGTTAAACTGGTTCAGTTACTGTGGAAATATTAGGATTTGTATGCACCTTTCACTGAAGATAGTTTTCAGTACTAGGAAACAAATATGTATTTCAGGTGAATGAATAATTTTGAGAATACTCTTGTGAAAATTTGATTATAAATACACATACTTGAATATGAATGAGTTTAGGGAGTGTATAACAAGACATATATTTCATATTTTGAAAAATCTGGAGAGTGTGTATATATATATATACATACACAAACACACAGACATTAAAAATAGCATAATATATTCCAATTGAAATTCACCATGAAATATATGTCATCTACAGATCCAAATGTATTTATTTTATTGAATATGGATTTATGTATAATGTTCTTAAACAAGGAAGCTCACTCATAGATTGAATTTTCAGTTCCAACAGCTTTTAGGAGGAGTGATCTCTTACAATTTGTATCTGCCAAGTCAGTCACCTCACAAGAATGTACGTGTGGTATCAGGTAAGATTCTATAATTGCATGTAAAAATACATGTGCTCAATAGGATACAGAGAAAGGGATGCCTTGACATTACAATCACGGAGACTAAGGCACAATTAGAGGAGAAGAGTTAGAAAATCTGTGAATAAATATCTGGAATGGAATATGCTCAGGAGTTCACAACCTTGAAGACGGAAGAGGAGATTTCAAAAGTAAGGGACAGGGAAAACAGTCCACAAACATGGAGCTCTGGTTCCCTAAATCCTTCTTGAGAAACTCACTCTGAGTTTGGGCACTTGAAATATATGTTGTTGTCGGGAGATTTAGCTTCCATTGTAGTGAGACAATCAAAGCTGTGTCTGCATCTATGTTACCTCGAGGACATGGTTTCTTATTTTCCACTGAATATGTGGCAGCAGTGCTGAATTTTCTTTAGTAGGTAAACTGTGGCAACTGGGGGATAAGTGTATTCACATGTGGACTGTGAGGCCATTTGGTCATCCTCCACTTTTCGTCGTGTTTCTTGCTGCTGCACTGGGATTTTGGTATTTGCTTCATGATATACAAAGAATTCAACTGTTACCCGGTGCGTGAGTGAGTTCTGTCACTTTTGGTAGGTCAGGGTCTGCAGGAGAATGCACCAACCAGGCTTATATCCCACATGACTTGCCCCCTTGACCATAGCAATCTGATTCTAAACATTGCCCTGAATCCTGTCCATATAACAAGATGCCTTTACATACAAGGGTCTGCTGGCTGCACCATGTCAGTCACAAGTCATTTGGAAGCCAATGGAAGATCCACATGGCCCCACCACAGTTGTTTTATTGCACACCTGCCCAGCACTGCTGTAGGCCCACCTCTCAGCAGGCTCCAACTTCCTGGTATCTCTGTTCTGAACCATTTTTATGAAAACCAGTCAATCAAAGCACTGTCTTGTAATCTCATGATCAGCCACAGGATATCCAAAGATTCTCCAGTGCCACCTGGTCATGGGAAGTTTAAAAATTTCTTGGTATTTATCTACCCATTTTTCAAGGTTGAAGTTGGAGGCACTGTGTGTTTCATTTCATTCTGGAACTATTAAATGGTTAGGAAGCTCATTTCAATGAAATCTCTGCAGAAGTCTCACAGGCAAGGCTTCCCAAACAGTGGCCAAATGATCACATGAATCCAGGCCCATTGTGATCTACATTGTGACATCCGTGTGTTTTGACTCTCATATATGGCTGCCAAGTCTTTCAGAATAAAATCATGTGGTAACCTGGCTGAGATTCCCAGTGCTCAGAGAACAGCCACCCTGGGCCTAGATCTCATTTTACAAGGGTGACTCTCATGTGAATCCTCCTAAAATCCCAACACAATTCATGGCAATACGTCTCTGAGGTGAGGTCCACAACTCAGTCTCTAAGGGGAATCACAACAGAGTTAAAGCCAAGGTGGACCCAGTCATCTATTCCAACGGCCACACATGACCACAATTAAAACCAAAACACTCCCACATGGCCCTCATCTTCTTCCATATGGACACTCATCATTACCTCTGGCTTGAGGTTTCCATGAGGGGCACAGCCCAAGACAGTGTCCAAAATAACCTCCATTGCCCCTCATTTGCCTAAAGTCAGGGTGTCCTGGACACTCGTCCGGGGAACCAGGAGTGATCAAATAGGCCTGCTATTAATATTGCTTTGCTCCTCCAATTTGAGGCCTACTGACTGTCAGGTATAGATTCTTTATGTGATTTGGATTCTGGAGAAAACCCACGCACCTATGGGATAGCCTCTAAAGGGCTTTGAAGAACTCATTTGATCCAAAGGTTCCTATTCTCACTTGATGGAGGTGAGGAACCTTACAGGGGAAGGCGAGAGACTTCTTCCATAATGACTGCTCTTTTGGCCAATTTAGTTTTGGATGCAAACATGGGATTTTCTTTACATCCATCATGTGCTGAGAATCTAAGCCAAAGCCTAACACAGGACCTAGAGCCTGATTCAGACATATCCCTTTCCAATGCAATTAAGCAAAGAGTCACAGGTGATGCCCATTGATTTCCATTTGAAAACTGTTTTCTTTAGGCTTCCCAAAGGGGTGGCCAGAGGCAAAGACCTTCCTGACATTGAGGGCAACAGAACAATAGGTAACCAAAGCAGTATTTCTCCACTGAAACTTTCCTGATTACACTGATATCTGAGTTTTCTGAGTTGCTCGCCATTCCCTTCAGCTATCCAGTACATAGCCATGTCACAGAGCTTGGTGGTGGTATACATCTTGGACACAAAACCATGAGCCTATTCTGGAAAGTGGCCAGAATTCAGAAAGAAAACAGGAACTTAGGAAGATATCTGGGGTTGCCCATCAATAATGCAAGCCACAGTCCATTCATAAATGGGAAGTATGAATCCGGGGGAGCTTTCTACTAGACAGGACACATCCATTGAAGCATTCTCTTTTCTAATGTCTACAACCCCTGACACAGTGGGATACACAGACCTAGAAACACTCGCCTTTTCAAACGACTTACTAGAATCAATTAACTCCAAACAAAACAAACTGCCTTTCTTACCTATTCTCAGAACATGAGACAAAACCACAAACACACACCCACACCCACAAATGCACCTCCTTCCCCCAAGTAGGTCTGTGACTATCCGCAGTGTCCTCTGAGTGGTGGGCCATACTATGTTTCCATGAAATGGCCTGTTCTGTCTCAGATCTGTTCTCCTTGTCCAACTCTGTGAAGTTGACAGGAGCCAGCGGTGAGCCACAACCTGGTTTCTCAGGAAAGGGCCCTCTTCAGAGCTTTACTGGCATTTGGCCATCCTCACATCAGTAGGTACCAAGAAAGACTGACTCTGTCCTTGGTAAATCCAAACAAGTGAGATCACTGGGACTGGGACTGGGACTGGCTGTGGGTGCCTGGCTTCCTGGACCACATGTTCAGAGATTTCGAACACCAAGGAAGTGAGGTGAGGTCACTTCCTTCAGGAACTGAATGAGGTCACTGCCTTGGCAAACACATTGTCCTAATTGTTGCTTCCAAGGCCCCATGAGATGGAGGCTGCCCCTACTTCCTGTGACACTTTCACAAGTTAGAATGGTATATCATCCATAGGCACTCCAGAGCAGCTCTCCACACTGGCCTGTTTTGGTGCATCTTCTCTACATTAAGAAGAGAGAGGCAGATTCAGACACAACCCTTCATCCTGACCAGGTTGTTGGCCATGGAAGGTGACTCTTACTCTCTCAGGTCCTTCATAGCTGCCTACATCTTCTACAGGGATCATTTCTGCATGGACGTTTGAGGTTCTCAAGGGTGGAAGATCCCCTAAATTCCTGTATTGTAAGACCAACTCTTTCCCTGCTCTTCTGTAAAGTTAGATTGAGGGAACAGTGTATGGTTAGGGTTAATAACATGTTCGATTTGGGTTAGGAATTGTTCTGCTGTATGAATAATGTTATTGGGAACCTGCGATATTTATAAGTCTATAGAAGTGAAATATAAGTATGAAAACAGAAATGTTCTAAGGTTGTATGGTAATTCTAGGCTTAAAATAAAAACATGTTGGAGATTTATGTGTGTCATTTGTGTTGTATAATTGGACTTGTTATCAAAAAGATATGTACAGTTACATGTTACTTTTTACCCTTAGATAAAATTTAAAAGTATTTTTAAGTTAATGAGAGCCTAATCTCTGTGAAGGTTTTATTGTAAAACACAAAGGTAAAATGCCCATTCATTTCCATGTGAAAACTGTTTTCTTCAGGCTTCAGGAAGGAGTAGCCTGAGGAAAAGATGTTCCTGATATTCAGGGCAACATAACAATAGGTAATCAAAAGGCCCAAAGCAGGGTTTCTCCACTTAGACTTTACTGGTCACACTGATATCAGAGTTTTCTGAGATGCATTCCCTTCAGCTATCCAGTACATGGCCATGTCACAGAGCTTGGAAGTGGTACATATCTTGTACATAAAACCATGAGCCTATTTTGGAGAGTGGCCAGAATTCAGGAAGGATACAGGAACGTAAGAAAATAATAGGTGTTGCCCAATGATAAGGCAAGCCACAGTCCATTTATAAAATGGGCAGGATGAATGCTTGGAAGTTTTCTCTTTGACAGGACACACCCATTGAGGCATTCTCTTTTCTAATGTCTACAACCATGGACACAGTGGGATACACAGACATAGAAACACTCGCCTTGTCAAAGGACTAACTAGAAACAGTTCACTCCAAACCAAACAAACCCCCTTTCCTAACTATTCTCAGAACATGAGAAAAAACCACAAACCCACTCAAACACCCACGAAGTCACCTCCTTCCCCCAAGTAGGTCTGAAACTATCCAGAGTGTCCTCTGACTGGAGGGCAATACTATGTTCCCCAGAAATGGCCTGTCCTGTCTCAGATCTGGTCTCCTGGGTCAACTCTGTGAAGTTGTCAGGAGACAGCAGTGAGCCTCTAACTTTTTTCTCTGGAAGGGCCCCTCTTCAGAACTTTCCTGGCATTTGGCCATCCTCACATCACTAGGTACCACAAAAGACAGACTCTGTCCTTGGTAAATCCAAACAAGTGAGACCACTGTGACTGGAGCTTGGACTGGGTCTGGATGCCTGGCTTCCTGGAACCCAAATTCGGAGAGTTCCATCAACAAGGATGTGAGGTGAGGTCACTTCCTTCAGCAACTGAATGTGGTCACTGCATTTCCAACCACTTTGTCCTAACATTTGCTTCCTAGGGTCTCATAATATGGAGGATGCGCCTACTTCCTGTGACACTTTCACAAGTTCGAATGGTATAGAAACAATAGGCACCTGGGAACAGCTTTCCACACAGGTCTAGTTTGGTCAATCTTCCCTACATTAAGAAGAGAGAGGATGATTCAGACACATGCTTTTAACCTGACCGGGTTGTTTGCCATGGAAGATGACGTTTGCTCTCTCAGGCCTTTCATAGCTGCCTGCATCTTCTCCAGGGATCATATCTGCATGGACCTTTGAGGTTGTCAACAGGTGGAAGGTTCCCTACACCCCTGTATTGTAAGACCAACTCTGTCCCTGCTCTTCTGTAAAGTTGGATTGAGGGAAAAGTGTATAGTTAGGATTAATAACATGTTCGATTTGTGGTAGGAATCATTCTGTTGGATGAATAATGGTATTGGGAACCTGCAATATTTATAAGAATATACAGGTGAAATGTAATTATGAAAACTGAAATCTAGGTAAGATTTGAATACCAGAAAGGCATTGGGCCCATGATTGGGATACTTATCTTTGAATTATGTTCTGCACAGATGTCTCAGATAAATCAATATACAATGGCATAGGACCTTGTACCTTGGATGATTGATTGTTGAAGAGTTCATCCAGTCAAAAAGGGATAG
This sequence comes from Callospermophilus lateralis, assembly GCF_048772815.1. Classification (NCBI taxonomy): domain Eukaryota; kingdom Metazoa; phylum Chordata; class Mammalia; order Rodentia; family Sciuridae; genus Callospermophilus; species Callospermophilus lateralis. The sequence goes on from NW_027512526.1 coordinate 157,791, forward strand.
TCGGTAGGATTAGGTAGATAGTCGGTAGGTTTAGAAAAAAGAGTGAGTATAGTATTTGGACAAAAAGTTCTTTAGCAATAGGGTTTCGGATAAAGAGTGAATGTAAATGTCAGCACATGTGAAGAATCAGTCACTATGATGAACTGGGGAAAATATGTAGGAAAAGAGATATCAATAGAGACATTAGGAAATCAGACAAAATATAAAGTGAGTGATAGGATTAGACATTTTCAACATGGTTGAGGTTGAATATATAATCTTGGGAAGAAACAAATATGTACTCACCAATAGGATTGACATTTGAGAGAATTAGGCATCCAAGACATGGATGTTTTTAGTAATCCATGTTCACTTTCCATTTAGGCTTCGGGACAATCCTAAGTGTGACCTTTGCATTTTGTGTCCAGAATATTACTGTGATAAAATGTATATGTAGATCAGTTGACATGAGTCTTTCTTCCACCATTTCTGTGAGCAAAATTTTGAAGATATACAAATTATTATCGAGGGTACACAGAGGTGTACCCTGTGTCTATCAATATAGAGACAATGCATGAATAGACCATACTGTGAATAAATAATATAACTGGTTCCAAATTAAACAATGGATTGAATTGATATTTGAAAGTATACAAGAAATCTTATATTGATATACAATCATTCATTCCCACCAGTTTTACATCTAATGGTAATATTAGGTTTACGGTTTATCATGACGGGTGTGTGAGTTTTGCTTCAAAAATGATAATGGAAATCAAAAATAATGTCTTTGGAAAAAAGTCTCATGAAAGGAGCAGTCAAGAAACGTGGAGGAATACATGTGTTCTGAAGCAGGAAGTGATTGAAAGTAAAACAAATGCGTATAAATTTGCTAAATTGTGAATGAAATATACATACTATGATATGCATAAACTGGACAAATAGTAATGTACCAGTGTTGAATAAAAATGAACGTCAAAATACAATTATATTCCATAGGAATCTTCTTGCATTTATGTTAAACTGGGTCAGTTACTGTAGAAATATTAGAATTTTTTTTGGTGTTATAATACAATTTATTTTAGCACTAGCATGCCACAGAATGTCGAGGAAAGAGCAATGGATTTTTAGTTATCGCACTAGTAATCTATCATTAAATGACTATTTTGGGGAGTCTAGAAATTACATAAGGCTATGTAACATTTTTTTTTATTTAGCATTCATAAAAACTCAGAATTTTGGTAAAATTTCTACTTTTTTATTTTTTTTTTATTTTTTCAGTTGTTGATCGACCTCATTTTATTTATTTATATGTGGTGCTGAGAATATAACCCAGTGCCTCACACATGCTAGCCAAGCATGTTACCACTGAGCCAGACACCCAGACCCTCCACATTTATCTTATAATCAAAGACTCCTCTCCCTCTTCTTTACTCACTTTCTTCCTCATTTTCCCCCTTCTCTCTCTTCCTTTTTCATTTTCCCTCCATAGGAGTTTTTCTCTCATGTCATTACAAACAGTAATATGCTATGAAATTTACATTTAAGAATTTTTTTATAGTCATTCTTTTTTCTTGAGAAAATTTAATAATTATAATAACCTATAGATATATTACAATACATTTATTATACATATGTATCTATATTCATGCATATGTATTACATATGATATATACATATATATTTAAAAGTACTTTGATTAGCCTGTTAGAAATAATATAGACCAAGTCTTTCTTAATTTTCAAGTCTTCTAGAATTAACAGCTTAGAGTGAAAATCAAATAAACATATTTAAGTAAACAGGTATCATTCTTATTTATCAATACTTATCATTTAAGTTTTTATATTACATTAAGCTGTGATATGGCATATTAACTCTTATGAATTAGTGAAATTTTATTTGAACAACCTTTTATTTAAGGACCATATGCACTGACATTTTAAATGGCTTCCTTGTGATTTTAATTTCTATCAATTCCATATTTATTGCCAAATACTTATTTTATTAATTTTCATATTCATGATTGATATAAAGTCAATTGTTTAATTCTTCTTGTAAGTAGTTACTTATTACAGTAATAATTCTACATCTTTATAAGAAAAATGGTACAAAGATATTTTCATGCAAAATTAAGAATAATTGCATGCTCTAAATGTTTCATTGTTGATACATATAATAAAGAGCTTTTGATGAGTCTCTTCCCCAGTAAAACATAAAATGCAAAGATATAGTTGGGTATGTATGTCCAAATAAAGATAAGGAAAAATACACATTATCAGCTACAAACTATCAAATAAAAGATGAAAAGAACAATCCAACACATTGTACGAACTTGTCAGATGAGGTAGCCTAAGACTAGACCTGGTCCATGACAAAATATTCACGAAAAAAAATGAAATATGAAAAATATAGGAAATGATATGAATTTTTCATGAAGGTAAATGGATTATCCTTTAATCTCAATATATGTTCATTTCAAAAGCCAGTTTTCTGGTAAAATAAATTTGTGATATTTACAACTACACAAAACAAACTTTCTGCTTATCAAAATGAATGCATCTCAACTCCTTTTTAGCTGATTTCTTCCCACTCAATTTTAAACCTTTGTTTATTTATTTTGATTGGTTTTTCAAAACATTACAAAGCTCATGATATATCATCTTTCATACATTTGACTGAAATGGGTTATGAACTCCCAATTTTCCCCAAATACGAATTGCAGAATCACATCAGTTACACATTCACATTTTTACATAATGTCACATTAGTGACTGTTGTCCTCTGCTACCTTTATTATCCCCTACTATCCCCCCTCCCCTTTCATCCTATCTTCCCTCTCTTCCTCATCTGCTTTTTCACTTCTCTCTCTTGATCCCGCCTTTCCCCTCACAACGTCTTATATGTAATTTTGTGTAACAATGAGGGTCTCCTACCATTTCCATATGCTTTCCCTTCTCTCTCCCTTTCTCTCTCCCACTTGTCTTTGTTTAATATTAATCTTTTCCTCATGCTCTTTCTCCCTGTTCTATTCTTAGTTACCCTATTTTTATCAAAGCAGACATTTGGCATTTGTTTTTTTAAGGATTGGCTAGCTTCTCTTAGCATAATCTGCTCTAATGCCATCCATTTCCCTGCAAATTCTATGATTTTGTCATTTTTTAGTGCTGCATCCATCGTGTATAGATGCCACATTTTTTTTTATCCATTCATCTATTGAATTGCATCTAGGTTGGTTACACAGTCTAGGTATTGTGAATTGTGCCACTATGATCATTGATGTGGCAGTATCCCTTTAGTACACTCTTTTAAGATCCTCAGGGAATAGTCCGAGAAGGGCGATAGCTGGTTCAAATGGTGGATCCATTCCTAGCTTTCCCAGGAATCCCCATACTGCTTTCCATGTTGGCCTCACCAATTTGCAGTCCCACCAGCGGTGTACAAGTGTCCCCTTTTCCCCATATCCTCGTAAACACTTGTTGTTGTTTGACTTCATAATGGCTGCCAATCATACTGGAGTGAGATGGTATCTTAGGGTGGGTTTGATTTGCATTTCTCTGACTGCTAGATATGGTGAGCATTTTTTCATGTACTTGTTGATTGATTGTATGTCCTCCTCGGTGAAGTGTCTTTTCAGGTCCTTGGCCCATTTGTTGATTAGGTTATTTGTTATCTTATTGATAATTTTTTTGAATTCTTTGTATATTCTGGATATTAGGGCTCTATCTGAAGTGTGAGGGGTAAAAATTTGTTCCCGGGATGTAGGCTATCTATTTACTTCCCTTTTTGTTTCTCTTGCAGAGAAAAAAAAACTTTTTAGTATAAGTAAGTCTCATTTTTTTATTCTTGTTAAGAACTCTTGGGCTATGAGCGTCCTATTAAGAAATTTGGAGCCCGACCCCACAGTATGTAGATCGTAGCCAACTTCTTCTTCTATGAAACGCAGTGTCTCTGATTTTATATCTAGATCCTTGATCCATTTTGAGTTAAATTTTGTGCATGGCGAGAGAACGGGATTCAGTTTCATTTTGTTGCATATGGATTTCCAATTTTCCCAGCACCATTTGTTGAAGATGCTATCCTTCCTCCACTGCATGCTTTTAGCCCCTTTATCAAATATAATAAAGTTGTAATTTTGTGGATTGGTTTCTGTGTCCTCTCTTCTGTACCACTGGTCCACCTGCATTTTTCGGTACCAGTTCTATGCTGTTTTTGTTACTATTGCTTTGTAGTACAGTTTGAACTCTGGTATCGCTATACCTCCAGATTCACACTTCCTGCTTAGAGTTGCTTTTGCTATTCTGGGTCTTTTATTTTTCGATATGAATTTCATGATTGATTTATCTATTTCTACAAGAAATGCCGTTGGAATTTTGATTGGCATTGCATTAAACCTGTGGAGAACTTTGCATAATATTGCCATTTTTATGATGTTAGTTCTGCCTATTCATGAACAGGGCACATGTTTCCATCTTCTGACATCTTCTTCTATTTCTCTCTTTAGATTTCTGTAGTTTTCATTATATAAATCTTTCACCTCTTTTGTTAGGTTGATTCCCAAGTATCTTATTTTATTTGAGGATGTTGTGAATAGAGTGGTTTTCCTCATTTCCATTTCAGAAGTTTTTTTTCTGTTATACAGGAATGCATTTGATTTATGCGTGTTAATTATATATCCTGCCACTTTTCTGAATTCATTTATTAACTTTAGCCATTTCTTTGTAGACATTTTTGTGTCTGTTAAATATATTATCATGTCATCTGCAAATAGTGATGCTTTAAATTCTTCTTTTCCTATTTTTATGCCTTTAATTTCTTTTGTCTGTTTAATTGCTCTGGCTAGTATTTCAAGAACTAAATTGAATAGAAGTGGTGATACAGGGCATCCCTGTCTTGTTCCAGATTTCAGAAGGAATGCCTTCAGTTTTTTCTCCATTTAGGATGATGCTAGCCTGAGGTTTAGCATATATAGCTTTTACAATGTTGAGGTAAGTTCCTGTTATCCCTAGTTTTTATAGAGTTTTGAACATAAATGGATGCAGAACTTTGTCAAATGCTTTTCTGCATCTATCGAGATGATCATATAGTTCTTGTCTTTAAGTCTATTGATGTGGTGAATGGCATTTATTGATTTTCGTATATTGAACCATCCTTGCATCACAGGGATGAATCCTCCTTGATGATGTTGCACAATTATTTTGATATGCTTTTGTACTCGATTTGTCAGAATTTTATTGAGAATTTTTGCATCCAAGTTCATTAGAGAAATTGGTCTGTAGTATTCTTTCTTTGAAGTGTCTTTGTCTGGTTTCGGGATCAGGGTGATGTTGGCCTCATAGAATGAATTTGGAAGAGCTCCTTCTTTTTCTATTTCTTGAAAAAGCTTGAAAAATATTGATTTTAATTTTTCTTTGAAGGTTTTGTAGAAATCCGCTGTATTCCCATCCGGTCCAGGGCTTTTTTTGTGTTGGCAGTCTTTTGATTGCTTCTTCTATGTCTTCCTTTGTTATTGGCCAGTTTAAATTGTTTGTGTCTTCCTGACTCAATCTGGGCAGATTGTATGACTTAAGAAATTTATCAATATCTTCACAATATTCTATTTTATTGGAATATAGTGTTTCAAAATACTTTCTAATTATCTTCTATATTTCTGTAGTGTCTGTTGTGATATTGCCTTTTTTATCCCACATGTTAGTAATTTGAATTCTCTTTCTTCTTCTCTTCCTTAGCGTGGCTAAGGGCCTGTTGATCTTATTTATTTTTTCAAAGAACCAACTTTTAGTTTTATTAATTTTTTCAACTTTTTTTTTGTTTCAATTTCGTTGATTTCTGCTCTAAATTTAATTATTTCTTGTCTTCTACTACATTTGCTGTTGTTTTGCTCTTCCTTTTCCAGGTTTTTGTGGTGTAGTTTAAGTTCATTTATTTGTTGTTTTTTTTTCTTTTTTTGAGGAAAGAACTCCAAGAAATGAATTTCCCTCTTAAAACTGCTTTCATTGTGTCCCATAGATTCCGGTATGTTGTGTCTGTATTGTCATTTGTCTCTAAGAATTTTTTATCTCCTTCTTTATGTCTTCTGTAACCCATTGGTCATTCAGTAGCATGTTGTTCATTTTCCATGTGATGTAGGATTTTTCCTTCCTTCTTTTCTCATTGATATCCAGTTTCATTCCATTATGATCAGATATGGTGCACGGTATAATCTCCATGCCTTTATATTTACTAAGAATTGCCCTATGGCATAATATATGGTGTATCTTTGAGTAGGATCCATGTGCTGCTGAGAAGAACATGTATCCACTTGATGATGGTTGATATATTCTATATATGTCGGTTAAGTCTAGGTTATTGATTGTGCTGTTGAGTTCTATAGTTTCTTTATTCAGTTTTTGTCTAGAGGATCTCTCTAATGCCGAGAGTGGTGTGTTGAAGTCACCCATAATTATTGTGTTGTAGTCTATTTGACTCTTGAACTTGAGGAGAGTTTGTTTTATGAACGTTGCACCTCCATTGCTTGGTGCATACAAATTGATAATTGTTTTTTTCTTGTTGGTGGATGATTCCTTTTAACAGAATATAGTGTCATTCTTTATCCCTTTTGATTAACTTAGGTTTGAAGTTGATATTATTCCATATGAGTATGGCAAATCCTTCTTGCTTCCGAGGGCCATGTGAGTGTAATGATTTTTCCCAACCTTTTACCTTCAGCCTGTGTATGTCTTTTCCTATCATATGAGTCTCCTGAAGGCAGAATATTGTTGGATTTGTTTTTTTGATCCAGGTTACTAGCACATGTCTCTTGATTAGTGAATTTAGGCCATTAACATTTAAGGTTACAATTGAAATATGATTTGTACTTCCAGTCATGTTTATTTATTTATTATATTTTAGTTTGGATAGTTTTTACTTTTTTGGTTACTTTCCTCCCGCTTTACTGAGATACTTCCCACTGTTAGTTTTGGGCACTATTTTTTAACTCTTCTTCTTGTAGTATTTTGCACAAAATGCTTTGCAGTGCTGGTTTTCTGGCTGAGAATTGTTTTAGCTTTTGTTTATCGTGAAAGACTTTAATTTCATTGTCATATCTGAAGCTTAACTTTTCTTTATATGGTATTCTTGGTTGGAATTCTTTTTTTTTTTTCAACATTTGAATTACACTGTTCCAGGATCTTCTCACTTTCAAAGAATGTGATGAAAAATCAGTTGTTAACCTAATTGGTTTACCCCTGAATGTAATCTGCCTCCTTTCTCTTATAGCTTTTAATATTCTCTCCTTGTTCTGTATGTTGGCTATCTTCATAATTATATGTCTTGGAGTTGGTCTATTTTGGTTTTGAATGTTTGGGGTCCTGTAGGCTTCCAGGAATTGGCAATCCAATCCATCATTCATCTCTGGGAAGTTTTATAGAATTATTTCATTTAATATGTTGTCCATTCCTTTGGTTTGAATCTCTATGCCTTCTTCTATCCTGATGACTCTTAAATTTGTTTTTTGTTTTTTTATGACATCCCATATCTTTTGAATAAATTCCTGGTGGGATTTAAGCATCTTTTCTGTGTTTACTCAATTCTTTTCAAGTTGATAAACTTTGTCTTCATTATCTGATGTTCTGACTTCTACTTGATCTAGTCTATTTGTAATATTCTCGTTTGAGTTTTTAATTTGGTTTATATTTTCCTGCATTTCTAGGATTACTGTTTAATATTTTTTTTAAGATCTCTATCTCCTGGTAATGCTCATTCTTTGCCATTTGAATTTGTTTGCTTAATTCATTTTCAAAATATACTTTTATTGCTTGGACTTGCTGCCTCATGTCTTCTCTAATATTCCTTTCCATCTGAGTTCGGTATGCCTTGAGTTCTTTCCCTATCCCTGTTTCTGATGCTTCAAGGTCCTCCTGTAGATTTAAGTTGTCCTGCATTGTTTGTACTCCTTTTTTGCCCTTGTTTTTTCATGATGTTCACGTTACTTTCCAGCTCTATTTGATTGCTGTGTTTCTGCTTTATTCTTTAGATTTGTTTTGGTGTTGTATATCTCTGTTGTCTCTCCTTTGTGTTGGTAAACTATGCCTGCTAAAGTGGATTCCGCTTGGAAGTAATTCCGAAGGCCGAGCTCCAGTGATGTCACCTCTCTGCTTTGGCCGGCCCCAGGCTCCTTGCCGAGGTGTCCGAATTGGGGGGTGGGACTTGACTGTCTCTGGTTTGTTTCAGCTCTGGGTCACTGGCAGGCGGGCGGTCTCCAGCCGCCCAATTGTGCGGTTGGTCGCCAGCGGGCAGGCGGTCTCCAGCCGCCCAGTCACGCGGGCAGCAGGTGGGCTGTCGCCGTTGGGTTGTCAATCTCTAGCCACGCAGTCTCACGCTCGGTTGCCGGCGGGCGGGCATTCCTCAGCCCCCCAGTCACTCAGGCAGTGGGTGGAATGTCATGTGCAGGCCTGCGGTCTCCAGCCGCCCAGTCACAAGGGCCTGCCTTCTAGTCCTTTGGTTTCTCCTGCTTGTCCTGGTTTCTTTTTCTAGACCAGATTTCCCCTGAGTGATGCCTCTCGGCAGTTCAAACTGTACTCTGTGCCTGCCGTTTGTTGGGTGTGGAGGGTGTCTTTTGGGAACCCAGACACTCTATTGTTTTGATTTTTTCCACTTACGCCTCCCCCAGCACTGGCTATACACGTTTCGTTATGGCCACTGATGGTAGGGGGAGTCGAAAGTCAGGTGTCTCTAGTTTTTCTTGCGTCTTTATGCAGGCTTGCTCTGATTAACCCTCCCCCGGAAAGCCTAGGAGACATTTTATGCGAATTCCCCGCTGTATGAGAGATGAGCTGAGTAACACACATCTGTTTTATTGTTGCAGTCTATTGGAGAGGGGCGGTGGTTACTTCAGATCTCAAAGATGGTGGCCGCTTGTTTCCTTGGTGGAGTTTCTTTTGTGGGGGATAGAACTATACCACTTTCTTCCCTGTCTGAATTCCCAAACTCAGCCCGGGGATCAGTGGGAGCTCAGCCGGCAGGATTCCACAGAATTCGCAGCAACATTTCTCCCTGCTTCAGGTCACTTCTCGGTGGTGCCCCGCCATCTGAAACAGCAGGCCTGGCTGCATGATTCAATCAGCCCGGATCTCTGATTGCACAGTTGGCTATTGGGAACCCCGGCACTCTATTGTTTTGATTTTTTTTTTTCCGCTTGCCCCTCTCTCAGCGCTGGCTAGACAGGTTTTTTTCACCACTGATGGGAGGGGGAGTTGAAAGTCAGGTGCCTCTAGTTTTCCCCTATCTTTATGCAGGCTCCCTCTGATAATCTCTCACCCAGAAAGCCTAAGAGAGATTTGATGCAAATTCCCCAAAGTATGGGAGAGGAGCTGAGTAACAGTAATAGAATAACAACATTTTATTGTTGCATTCTGTAGGGGAGTGGCTGTCGTTACTTCAGCTCACCAAGATGGTGGCCGTTGGTTTCCTTTGTGGAGTTTCTATTGTGGGGGTTAGAACTGTACCACTTCCTTCCCCATCTGAAACCCTGAACTCAGCCCAGGGCTCAGTGGGGACTCTACTGGCAGAATTCCACAGAATCTGCATCAACGTTTCTCCGTGATTATTGATCGCATCTCGGTGGTGCCCTGCTTTCTGTAGCCACTGGACTGGTAGCGCGGATCAGTCAGACAGGATCTCCGGTCGCAGAGTTGGCTCATGTTTGAGACTCATTTACCGGACCTCAGTGCTAGAAATCCTTCTTCTAGGTTTCAGTGCACCCCCATTTTGCTGTAAGTTCCTAACAAGATAGTTTTTTGTCGTTCTTAGTCGTTAGTCACCTGCGCAGTGGCGCGGTACACTGGGTATGATGCTCTCTATTCGCGGCCATCTTGCAATGTCAAAATATTATGATTTGTATGCACCATTCACTAAAGTTAGTTTTCAGTATTAGGAAACAAATATGTATTTCAGGTGGATGAATATTTCTGAGAATAATCTTGTGAAAAGTTCATTATAAATCCTCATACATGAATATGAATAATTTTAGGAAGTGTATAATAAGACACATATATTTCATATTTTGAAAAATCGGGAGAGTATATATATATATATACACACACACACACACAAACACACACACCGAGACATTAAAAAGTAGCAATATATATGCCAATCAAAATTCATCATTAAATATATAACATCCACTTATCGAAAAATATACATTTTACTGAAAATGGATTTATGCATAATGTTGGTCAACTAGGAAGCTCACCCATAGGTTGAATTTTCTGTTCCAACAGAGGTTAGGAGGAGTGATCTCTTCTCACAATTTTTATCTGCCATGTCAGCCACCTCAGAAGAATGTACATGTGATACCAGGTAGGATTCTATTTGTGCATATTAAAATACATGTGCTTAATAGGCTACAGAAAAAGGGAGAGAGGAATTCACATATTTGTTAATTTTAAAAACACATGGAGAACTATGTCAATAAACATTAAGGGATGTCCAACTACATACCATGCCTTCTCTGAATTGCTGGTATTTGTATTCTTTTGGGGTTACTATTCTCCATCATATAAGGATTAGTAGTCAGAGTCTAGTAGGGTATGGGTTAGTGTCAGAGATTTAGTATTTCAAATGGAAAATAGGAAAGTAAACCCAATGTGTTTGCAAATATGTGCTACACAAAAATCTTCCCACTCACATTAAAAACAATCCCTTGATATTACCCTCACTGGAAGAAATACACAATTAGAGGATAAGAGTTAGAAAATCTGTGAATACATACCCGGAATGGAATATGCTGAGGAGTTCACAACCTTGGAGGTGGTAGATGAGTTTCCAAAAGTAAAAGACAAGGTAAACACTCCACAACATGGAGCTCTGCAGGCCTAAAGACTTCTTGAGATACTGCCTCTGAGTTGGGACACTTAAAATGTATGTTGTTGTCGGTAGCTTTAGCATCCTATGTAGTGAGACCATCAATACTGGGTCAACATCTATGTGACCTGGAGGACATGGTATCTTATTTTCCAATTAAAATGAGGCAGCAGTGCTGAATTCTCACTTTGTGGGTAAACTGTGGCAACTGGGGGATAAGTGTCTCTCCGTGTGGACTGTGAAGCCATTTGGTCATACTCTCCTTTTCGTGGTGATTCTTGCTGCTGCACTGGGAGTTTGGTATTGGCTTAATGAAATACAAGGAGTTTAACTGGGACACAGTGCTGGAGGGAGTTCTGTCACGTGTGGTGGGACAGGGTCTCCAGGAGAATGCACCAACCAGGCTTATGTCCAACATAGCTTGCCCCCTTGACCATATCAACCTGATTCTGAACATTGCCCAGAAACCTATCCATATAAAAAGATGCCTTTACATATAAGGGTCTGCTGGCTGCATCATGTCAGTCACAAGCCATTTGAAAGCCAATGGCCAATCCACATGAAACCACCAGAGATGGTTTATCTCACACCTACCCACCTTTGCTGTAGGCCCACTACTCAGCAGGTTCCAACTTACTGGCATCTCTGTTCTACACCATTTTTGTGAAACCCAGTCAATCAAGGCACTTTCTCGTACACTCATGATCAGCAACAGGATCTCCAATGGTTTTCCAGTGCCACCTGGTAATGGGAATTTCAAAAATTTCATGGTATTTATCGAGCCCATTTTTTAAGGTTGAAGTTGGAGGCACTGAGGGTTTCATTTAATTCAGTAACCATTAAATGGTGAGGAAGCCCATTTCAATGAAAGCTCTGGAAGACTCTCACAGGCAAGGCTTCCCAAAGAGTTGCCAAATGGTCACATAAAGCCAGGCATATTGAGGTCTACAATGTAAAATCCTTGCGTGTTTTGACTCTCAACTATGGGTGCTAATTCTTTCAGAAAAAAATTATGTGATAACCTGGCTGAGATTCCCTGTGCTCTGTGGAAAGCCTTCCTGGGCACAGATCTCAGTTTCCAAGGGTGACTCTCATGCATGGCCTCCTAAAATCCCAACAAAACTCATGGCAATACGTCTCTGAGATCAGTTCCAGAACTCAGTCTCTAAGGGGAATCACACTAGAATTCAAGACCAGGTGGAGCCAGTCATATTTTTCAACAACCACACTAATAACCACAATTAAAACCAGAACACTTCCACATGGCCGTCATCTTCTTCCATATAGATACTCATTTTAACCTCTGGCTGGAGGTTTCCATGAGGGGCACAGCCCAAGACAGTGTCCAAAATAAGCTCCCTTGCCCCTCATTTGCTTAACGTTGGGGTGGCCTGAACACCTTCCTGTGAACCATGACTTATCAAATAGGCCTGCCGTTAATACTGCTCTGCTTCTCCAATTTGAGGACTACTGACTGTGGGGTTTAGATTCTTCATGTGAATTGGAATCATTGGAATCACCTATGGGCTAGCCTCTGAAGGGCTTTGAAGAACTCATTTGACCCAAAGGCACCCTATTCTCACTTGATAGAGGTCAGGAACCTTACAGAGGTAGGGAGAGACTTCATCCACAAAAACTGCTCTTTTGGCCATTTTGGTTTTGGATGAACACGTGGGATGTATAAGGTGCTGAGTATCTAACCACAGCCTCACACAGGGCCAAGAGGCTGTTTCAGAAACATCCATTTCCAAAGCAATTAAGCAAAGAGCCACAGGTGATGCCCATTAATTTCCATTTGAAAACAGTTTTCTTCAGGCTTCACAAATTAGTGTCCTGAGGTAAAGACCTTCCTGAAATTCAGGGCAACAGAACAATAGGTAAGCAAAAGGCCCAAAGAAGGGTTTCTCCACTGAGACTTTCCTGGTCCCACTGATATCTGAGTTTTCTTAGATTCTCGCCATTCCCTTCAGCTATCCAGTACATCACCATTTCACAGAGCTTGGAGGTGGTACATATCTTGGACACAAAACCATGAGGCTATTCTGGAGAGTTTCCAGAATTCAGGAAGAAAACAGAAACTACTGAGAGCAGATGTTGCCCTTCAATAAGACAAGCTGCAGTCCATTTGTAAATTGGGCAGGATGAATGCTTGGAAGCTTTCTACTAGACAGGACACATCCATTGATGCATTCTCTTTTCTAATGTCTACAATCACGGACAGAGTGGGATACACAGACATAGAAGCACTCGCCTTGTCAAACGACTTACTGGAAACAGTCCACACCAATCCAAACAAAGAGCCTTTCCTACCTATTCTCAGAACATGAGACAAAACCACAAACCCACACACACACACTCAAAGGCACCTCCTTTGCTCAAGTAAGTCTGTGACTATCCATAGTGTCCTCAGAATGGTGGGCCATTGTATGTTCCCCCAAAATGGCCTGTCCTGTATCAGATCTGGTCTCCTTGGCCAACACTTTGAAGTTGTTAGGAGCCATGGGTGAGCCACTACCTGCTTTCCCAGGAAAAGCTCCTCTTCAGAGCTTTCCTGTCATTTGGCCATCATCACATCAGTAGGTACTAAGAAAGACTGACTCTGTTCTTGGTAAATCAAAACAAGTGAGACCACTGGGACTGGGACTGTGACTGGCTCTTGGTGCCTGTCTTCCAGGATCAAACGTCCAGAGAGTTCCATCACCAAGGCAGTGAGGTGAGGTCATTTCCTTCAGGAACTGAAAGAGGTCACTGACTTGGCAACCACTTTGTCCTAACAGTTACTTCTAAGGGTCCCATGAGATGGAGGCTGTCCCTACTTCCTGTCACACTTTCACAGTTAGAATGGTATACCAACCATAGGTACCTGAGAACAGCTCTCCACACAGGCCTGGTTTGGTCCATCTTCTCTACATTAAGAAGGTAGAGGCTGATTCAGACACATCCCTTCATCCTGACCAGATAGTTTGCCATGGAAGATGTCTTTTGCTCTCTCAGGTCCTTCATAGCTTCCTTCATCATCTCAGGGGATCATTTCTGCATATACCTTTGATGTTCTCAGCAGGTGGAAGATCCCCTACATTCCTGTATTGTAAGACCAACTCTGTCCCTCCTCTTCTGTAAAGTTAGATTGAGGGAAAAGTGTATGTTTAGGGTTAATAACATGTTTGATTTGCGTTAGGAATCTTTCTGCCGGATGAATAATGGTATTTGGAGCCTGTGATATTTACAAAAATATATAGGTAAAATATAAGTATAAAAACAGAAATCTAGGTAAGATTGGAAGCCAGAAGGGAACTGGGCCCTTGAGTGGGATACTTAGGTTTGAATTATGTTCTGCACATGTGTCTCAGATAAATTGATATACAATGGCATAGGACCTTATACCTTGGATAATTGATTGTCGAAGAGAACATCGAGTCAAAAAACTATAGTCAGTAGCATTAGGAAGATAGTCAGTAGGTTTAGAAAGAAGAGTGAGTATAGGATTTGGACCAAAAGTTCTTTAGCAATAGGGTTTCGGGTAGAGAGTGAATGTAAATGTCAGCATATGTGAAGTGTCAGTCATTATGATGAACTGGGGGAAATATGTATGAAAGCAGGTATCAATAAAGATATTACCAAATCAGGCAAAGTATGAAGTGAGTGATAGGATTAGACATTTTCAACATGGTTGAGGTTGAATATATAATCTTAGGAAGAAACAAATATGTAGTCACCAATTTGATTTACATTTGAGAGCATTAGGCAACCTGGACACGGTTCTTTTTAGTAATCCACGCTCCGTTGGCATTTAGGCTTTGATACAATCATGAGTGTGACCTTCGTTTTTTGTGTCCAGAATATTCCTGTGATAAAATCTATATATAGATAAGGTGACATGAGTATTTCTTCCACCATTTCTGGGAGCAATATTTTGAAGACGTATAAATTAGTATTGAAGGGACAAAGAAGAGTACACTGTATCTATTAATATAGAGATAATGCATTAATAGACAATACTGTGAATAAAAAGCATAACTGGTTCCAACTTTAAATAATGGATTGAATTGAATCGTGAACATATAGAGGAAATCTTATATTGATATACAATTATTCATTCCAACCAGTTATACATCTAATGTTAATATTAATGTTATGGTTCATCATGAAGAGTGTGTGAGTTTAGCTTCGAAATTGATTATGGAAATTGAAAATAATGTATTTGGAAAGAAGTCTCATGAAAAGACCAGTCAAGTAACATGGAGGAATACATGTGTTCTGAAGCAAGAAGTGTTTGAAAGTGAAACAAATTCCTATATATTTTAAACTTGTGGAAGAAATACATATCCTATGATGTGCAAAAACTGAAGAAATAGTAATGTACCAGTGTTGGATTAAAATGAAGGTCAATATAGACATCATGTCCCATAGGAATCTACTGGCATTGATGTTAAACTGGGTCAGTTACTGTAGAAATATTAGGATTTGTAAACACCATTGATTGAAATTAGTTTTCAGTACTGGGAAATAAATATGTATTTCAGGTGGATGAATATTTCTGAGAATTATCTTCTGAAAAGTTGATTATAAATTTATATACATGAACATGAATGAATTTACAGAGTGTGTATAAGTCACATACCTTTCATATTTTGAGAAATCTGGAGTGTATATATATATATATATATATATATATATATATATATATATATTTTAAATAAACACAAATATACATTAAAAAGTATCAATATATATGCTAATCGTAATTCATCATGTAATATACATCATTCAAAGATGCAAAATATTTATTATACTGAACATGGATTTATGTATAATATTGTTCTACTGGGAAGCTTACACATAGTTTGAATTTTCAGTTCCCACAGCGTTTAGGAGGACTGATCTCTTCTCACAATTTGTATCTGCCAATTCAGCCAACTCATGAAAATGTACGTGTGATACCAGGTAGGATTCTGTATGTGCATATAAAAATACATGTGCTGAGTAGGCTACAGAGAAAGGGAGACAGGAATTCACATATTTGTGAACTTTATAAACACATGGAGGACTATTTCAATTAAAAATTGAGTAGATTTATAACACCTACCCTTAATCATGCAAAAGGGAAGTCCAACTGTACAGCATGCCTCCTCTGAACTGCTCGTATTTTTATTCTATTTGGGTATTATTCTTCATCATATTAGGATTAGTAGTCAGAGTATAGTAGGGTATGAGTTACTGTCAGGGATTCAGTATTTCGAATGGAAAATTGGAAATGGATCAATGTGTATGCAAATTAGTGTTACACAAAAATTTTCCCACTCTCATTTAGAACAATAACTTGACATTACCTTCACCCCAAGTAAGACACAATTAGAGAAAAAGAGTTAGAAAATCTTTGAATTCATACCTGAAATGAAAACTGCTCCGGATTTCACAACCTTGGAGATGGTAGAGGAGTTTCCAAAAGTAAGGGACAATGTAAAAACTCCACAAACATGAAGATTTGCCAGCCTAAAGACGTCTGGAGAAACTGCCTCTAAGATGGACAGTTGAAATATATGTAGTTTTCAGGAACTTTAGCTTTTTTTCTAGTAAGACCATCAAACGTCTTTATGCATCTCTGTGACCTGGAGGACATGGTTTATAATTTTCCAATGAACATGAAGCAGTAGTGCTGAATTCTCTCTTTGTAGGTGAACTATGGCCACTGGGGGCTATGTGTCTCCCCATGTGGACTGTGAAGCCATTTCATCATTCTCCACTTTTTATAGTGTCTCCTGCTGCACTGAGAGTTTTGTATTTGCTTCATGAAATACAAGGAGTTAAACTTGACCACAGTCCTGGAGGGAGTTCTGTCACATATGGTGGGTCAGGGACTGCAGGAGAATGCACCAACAGGACTTGTATACCACATAGGTTGCCTCCGTGACCATAGCAACCTGATTCTGAACATTGCCCTTAAACCTCTCCATATAACATGATGCGTTTACATACAATGTTCTGCTGGCTGCACCATGTCAGTCACAAGCCATTTGGAAGACAATGGCAGATCCACATGACCCCACCACAGATGTTTTATCACACACTTAATCACCTCTGCTCTAGGCCCACTATTCTGCAGGCTCCAAATTACTGGCATCTCTGTTCTACACCATATTCATGAAAGCCTGTTAATCAAGGCACTGTCTGGTACACTCATGATCAGCAACAGGACATCCAAAGGTTCTTCAGTGCCACCTGGTCATTGGAATTTTAAATATTTCATGGTATTTATCTAGCCAATTTTCAAGGATGAAGTTGGAGGCACTGTTTATTTCAATTCATTCAGGAATCATTCAATGTTGAGGAAGATCATTTCAATGAAAGCTCTGGAGAACTCTCACAGGCAAGGCTTCCCAAAGAGTGGCTAAAAGGTCACATGAAGCCACGCCCATTGAGGTCTAAAATTGAGGTCCATGTGTTTTTTGACTATCAAATATGGCTGCCAAGTCTTTCAGAATTAAATCATGTGATATCCTGTCTGAGATTCCCAGTGCTCTGTGGAAAGCCACCGTGGGCATAGATCTCAGTTTCCAAGGGCGACTCTCATGCGCGGCCTCTTAAAATCCCCACACAATTTATGGCAATTCTTCTTTGATATGTGTTCCAGAACTCAGGCTCTAAGGGGAATGACACCAGAGTTCAAGCCCAGGTGGATCCAGTCATCTCTTCCAACTGCCACAAGAATGACCACAATTAAAACCAAAAGACACCCACATGGCCCTCATCTTCTTAAATATAGACATTCATCTTAACCTCTGGCTGGAGGTTACCATGCAGGATGCATCCCAAGAGAGTGTCCAAAATAATGTCGCTTGCCCCTCATTTGCCTAAAGTGAGGGTGACATGGACACCCTTCCTGTGAACCAGGAGTGATCAAATAGGCCTACCATTAATACTGCTCTCCTTCTCCAATTTGAGGCCTACTGACTCTCAGGTATAGATTCTTTATGTGATATGGAATCTTGAGAAAACACAAGCACCTCTGCAGGGATTTGAAGAACTCATTTGACCTAAAGGACTCCTATTCACACTTGATGGAGGTAAAGAACCTAACAGAGGAAGGCAAGAGACTCATCCACAATGAGTGATTTTTTGCCATTTTGGTTTTGATTGCACAAATGGAATCTATCTTTAGATCTACCATGTGCTGAGAATCTAAGCCACAACCTCACACAGGCCCAAAAGGCTGATTCGGACACGTCCCTTTTCAAAGCAATTAAGCAAAGAGCCACATGTTATGCCCATTTATTTCCATTTGAAAACAGTTTTCTTCAGGCTTCACAAAGGGGTGGCCTGAGGCAAAGACCTTCTTGACATTCAGGGCAACATAACCATAAGTATGCAAATGAACCAAAGCAGGGTTTCTCCACTGAGAGTTTACTGGTCACACAGATATTTGAGTTTTCTAAGATGTTCCCATTCCCTACAGCTATCAAGCACATGGCCATGTCACAGAGCTTGGAGGTGGTACACATCTTGGACTCAAAACCATGGGCCTATTCTTGAGGTTTGCCAGAATTCAGGAAGAAAACAGGAACTTAGAAAGTTAGTAGGTGTTTCTTATGCATAAGACGAACCACAGTCCATTCCTAAATCGGGCAGGAAGAATGCTGGGAAGCATTCTACTAGACAGGACACATCCTTGATGCATTCTCTTTTCTAATGTCTACAACCACGGACAGAGTGGGAAACACAGACATAGAAGCACTCGCCTTGTCTAACGACTTACTAGAAACAGTCCACTCCAATCCAAACAAACTGCCTTTCCTACCTATTCTCAGAACATGAGACAAAACCACAAACTCACACCCACACCGACAAAGGCACCTCCTTAACTCAAGTAGGTCTGTGAATATCCAGAGTGTCCTCTGACTGGTGGACCATACTATGTTCCCCTGAAATGGCCTGACCTGTGTCAGATCTGGTCTCCTTGGCTAACTCTGTGAAGGTGTCAGGAGCCAGAGGTGAGCCACTACCTGCTTTCTCAGAAACGGCTCCTCTTTAAAGCTTTCCTGGCATTTGGCCATCCTCACATCAGTAGTTACCAAGAAAGACTGACTCTGTCTTTGGTAAATCCAAACAAGTGTGACCACTGGGACTGAGACTGGGACTGGCTATGGGTGACTGGCTTCATGAATCCCAAGTTCAGAGATTTTAATCACCAAGGAAGTGAGGTGAGGTCACTTCCTTCAGGAACTGAATGAGGTTACTGCCTTGGCAACCACTTTGTCCTACCAGTGGCTTCCAAGTGTCACATGAGAAGGAGGCTGCCCCTACTTCCTGTTACACTTTCACAAGATAGAACGGTATATCAATCATAGGCGCCCTGGGACAGCTACCCACACAGGCTGGGTTTGGTCCATTTTCTCTACATTAAGAAGAGAGAGGCTGATTCAGTCAGAACCCTTCATCCTGACCAGGTTGTTTGCCATTGAAGATGACTTTTGCTCTCTCAGGTCTTTTATAGCTGCCTTCATGTTCTTCAGAGATCATTTATGCATGTACCTTTGAGGTTTTCATCAGGTGAAAGATCTCATACAACTCTATCCCTGCTCTTCTGTAAAGTTAGATTGATGGAACAGTGAATGGTTAAGGTTAACAACATGTTTGATTTGGGTTAGAAATCATTCTTCTGGATGAATGATGGTATTTGGAACCTAAAATATTTAAAAGAATATAGAGGTGAAATATAATTATGAAAACAGAAATCTAGTTTAGATTCGAAGCCCAGAATGGCATTGGGACCTTGACTGGGATAATTAGCATTGAATTATGTTATGCACAGATGTCTAAGATGAATCTATAATCAATGGCATAGGTTCTTCTACCTTGGATGATTGAATGTACAAGAGAACATCGAGTCAAACAGGGACAGTCGGTAGGATTAGGAAGATAGTCGGTAGGTATAGGAAGAAGAGTGAGTATAGTATTTGAAACAAAAGTTCTTTAGCAATAGGGTTTTGGTTAGAGAGTGAATATTTGTCAGCACATGTGAAGAGTCAATCACAATGATGAACTTGGGAAATATGTAGGAAAGCAGATATCAATAGAGACATTACAAAATCAGGCAAACTATAAAGTGATAGGATTAGACTTTTTCAAAGGGTTCAGGTTGAATATATAATCTTAGGAAGAAACACATATGTAGTCACGAATAGGATTGACATTTGAGAGAATTAGGCAATGTGGACATGGATGTTTTTAGTAATCCATGCTCACTTTCCATTTAGGCTTTGGTACAATAATAAGTGTGACCTTTGCATTTGGTGTCCAGAATATTACTGTAATAAAATGTATATGTAGATCAGGTGGCATGCGTATTTCTTCCACCATTTCCGGGAGCAATATTGTGAAGACGAATAAATTAGTATTGGGGGTACAAAGAGGCGTATGCTGTGTCTATGAATATAGAGATTATGCATACATAGATCATACTGGGAAAAAATATAACTGGTTCCAATTAAATAATGGATTGAATTGATATCTGAAAATATATAGGAAATCTTATATTGATATACAATCATTCATTCCAAAGAGTTATACATCTAATGGTAATCTTAGAGTTATGGTTTATAATGAAGGGTGTGTGAGTTTTGTTTCAAAAGTGATTACGGAAATAGAAAATAATGTGTTTGGAAAGAAGTCTCATGAGAAGACCAGTCAAGAAACATGGAGGAATACATGTGTTCTGAAGCAGAAAATGATTGAAAGTGAACCAAATGCCTATAAACTTCCTAACTTGTGGAATAAATATGTATCCTATTATGTTCATAAACTGAAGAAATAGTAATGTAACAGTGTTGAATAAAAATGAACTTCAAAATACACATCATGTTCCATAAGGAATCTACTTGCATTGATGTAAACCTAGGTCAGTTACTGTAGAATGGAAAATTGCAAAATAAATCCAATCTGGAATGGGAAATTCTCAGGAGTTCACAACCTTGGATATGGTGGAGGAGTTTCTCAAAGTAAGGGACATTGTAAACACAACACAAACATGGAGCTCTGCTGGCCTAAAGACTTCTTGAGAAACTGGCTAAGAGGTTGGGCACTTAAATTTATATTGTTGTCTGGAGCTATAGCTTCTTTTGTAGTGAGACCATCAAAGCTGGGTGTGCATCTATGTGACCTGGAGGACATGGTATCTTATTTTATAATGAACATATGGCAGCAGTACTGAATTCCCTCTTTGTAGGTAAACTGTGGCCACTGGGGGCTATGTGTCTCCCCATGTGGACTGTGAAGCCATTTGTTCATTCTCCATTTTCGTGGTGTTTCTTGCTGCTGCACTGGGAGTTTGGTATTTGCTTAACTAAATACAAGGAGTTCAACGGGGACAAGTGCTGGTGGCTACCCCTACTTCATGTGACACTTTCACAAGTTGGAATGGTATATCAACCATAGGCACCCGGGAACAGCTCTCCACACAGGCCATGTTTGGTCCTTCATATCTGCCTACATCTTCTCCAGGGGTCATATCTGCATGGACATTTGAGGTTCTCAGCAGGTGGAAGATCCCCTATATTCCTGTATGGTAAGACCAACTCTGTCCCGCTCTTCTGTAAAGTTAGATTGAGGGAACAGTGTATGGTTAGCATTAATAACTTGATCAATTTGGGTTAGGAATTATTCTGAGGGATGAATAATGATATTGGGAATCTGCTATATTTATAAGAACATAGAGGTGAAATATATGTATGAAAACAGAAATCTAGGTAAGATTTGAAGCCCAGAAGGGAATTGGGCCCTTGATTGGGATACTTAGCATTGAATTACCTTCAGCAGAGATTTCTTGGATAAATCAATATACAATGGCATAAGACTTTGTACCTTGGATGATTGAATTTAGAAGGGAACATCAACTCCAAAAGGGATAGTCGGTAAGATTAGAAAGACAGTCGGTAGTTTTCGGAAGAAGTGTGAGTATAGAATTTGGAAAAAAAAAATTCTTTAGCAACAGGGTTTCGATTAGAGAGTGAATACCAATGTCAGCACATGTGAAGAGTCATTCACAATGATGAACTAGGGAAAAAATGTAGGAAAGCAAATATCAAGGAAGACAATAGGAAATTAGGCAAAGTACAAAGTGATTGTTAGGATTAGACATTTTCAACAGGATTGAGTTTGAATATATAATCTTAGGAAGAAACAAATATGTAGTCACCAAAGAATGACATTTGAGAGCATTAGGCAACCTGGACATGGATGTTTTTAGTAATCCATGTTCACTTTCCATTTAGGCTTTGTAAAATCATAAGTGTGACCTTTGCAGTTTTGTCAAGAATATTACTGTGATAAAATGTATATGTAGATCAGGTGACATGAGTATTTCTTCCACCATTTCTGGGAGCAATATTGAGAAGACGTATAAATTAGTATTGGGGGTACAAAGAGGTGTACGCTGTGTCTGTGAATATAGAGATAATGCATGAATAGACCATACTGTGAATAAATAATATAACTGGTTCCACTTTAAATAATTCATTTAATTGATATCTGAAAATATACAGGAAATCTAATATTGATATAAAATCATTCATTCCAACCAGTTATACATCTAATGGTAATATTAGGTTATGGTTTATCATGAAGGGTGTGTCTGATTTTCTTCAAAAGGATTATGGAAATCGAAAATAATGTGTTTGGAAAGAAGTCTCAAAAAATCCAGTCAAGAAACCTGGAGGAATACATGTGTTCTAAAGCAGGAAGGGATTTAAAGTGAACCAAATGCCTCTAAATTTGTGAACTTGTGGATGAAATATATATGCTATGATGGGCTAAACGTGAAGAAATAGTAATGTAGCAGTGTTGAATAGAAATGAAGTTCAAAATAGACATCATGTCCCATAGGAATCTACTTGCATTGATGTTAAACTGGGTCAGTTAATGTAGAAATGTTAGGATTTGTATGAACCATTAACTGAAGTCAGATTTCAGTAATGGGAAACAAATATGTATTCAAGGTGGATGAATATTTCTGAGAATAATCTTCTGAAAAGTTGATTATAAATCCACATACATGAACATGAATGAATTTAGGGAGTTTATATAATACACATATATTTCATATTTTAGAAAACTTGGAGAGTCACACACACACACACACACACACAGACACATGCACAGAAATTAAAAGTAGCAATATATATGCCAATCGCATTTCATCATGAAATATATATAATCCACATATCGAAAAATATTCATTTTGCTTAACATGGATTCATGTATAATGTTGTTCTACTAGGAAGCTGACATAGGTTGAATTTTCAGTTTCAACAGCGTTTAGGAGGAATGATCTCTACTCACAATTTTTATCTTCCAAGTCAGTAGCCTCAAAAGAAATTATGTGTGATACCAGGTAAGATTCTATATGTGCGTATAAAAACACATGTGCTGAATAGGCTACAGAGAAAAGGAAACAGGAAGTCACATATTCGTTACCTTTAAAAACACATGTAGAACTATTTCAATTAAAAATTGACAATTTTTATAATACCTACCCTTTATCATGCAAAAGGCAAGACCTAGTATACACCATGCCTCCTCTGAACTGCTTGTATTTCTATTCTCTTTGGGTTATTTTTCTTCACCATATTAGGATTAATCGTCAAAGTCTAGTAGGGTATGGGATAGTGTCA
Source organism: Callospermophilus lateralis (assembly GCF_048772815.1). Classification (NCBI taxonomy): domain Eukaryota; kingdom Metazoa; phylum Chordata; class Mammalia; order Rodentia; family Sciuridae; genus Callospermophilus; species Callospermophilus lateralis. Next base: position 181,277 of record NW_027512526.1, read on the forward strand.
GAGATTCAGTATTTTGGATGGAAAATAGGAAAATGAATCCAATGTGTACGCAAACATATGCTACACAAAAATCTTCCAACTCTCATCAAGAACAATGCCTTGTCATTACCTTCGACCCTAGTAAAACACAATTAGAGGAGAAGAGTTAGAAAATCTGTGAATTCATATGTGGAATAAAATATACTCAGTAGTTCAAAAAATTGGAGGTGGTAAAGGAGTTTCCAAAAGTAAGGGAAAGTTTAAACAGTCCACACACATGGAGCTCTGCTGGCCTAAAGACTTCTTGAGAAAGTCCCTCTGAGGTTGGGAACTTGAAATATATTTTGTTGTATGGAGCTTTAGCTTCCTTTGTAGTGAGACCATCAAAGATGGGTCTGCATCTATTTGACCTGGAGGACATGGTTTCTTATTTTCCAATGAACATGAGACCGTAGTGCTGAATTCTCTCTTCCTAAGTAAACTGTGGACACTGGAACCTAAGTGTCTCCCCGTGTGAACTGTGAAGCCATTTGGTCATCCTCCACTTTTCGTGGTGTTTCTTGCTGCTGCACTGGGAGTTTGGTATTTGCATCACGAAATACAAGGAGTTCAACTGGGACACAGGGCTGGAGGGAGTTCTGTCACGTGTGTATGGTCAGGTTCTGCAGGAGAATGCACCATCCAATATTCTATCTCTCATTGTTTGCCCCCGTGTCCATAGCAACCTGATTCTGAACATTTACCTGAAACCAAACCATATAACAATTTGCCTTTACATATAAGGGTCTGCTGGCTGCACCTTGTGAGTCACAAGCCATTCTATATAAATGCCACATTTTTAATCCATTCATCTAATGAAGGGAATCTAGGTTGGTTCCACAGTCTTGCAATTGTGAATTGTGCTGCTATGAACATCGATTTATCAGTATCTCTGTAGCATGCTCTTTTTAGTTCTTTAGGGAATAGACCGAGAAGGGGAATAGGTCAAATGGTGGTTCCATTCCCAGCTTTCCAAGAAATCTCCATACTGCTTTCCAAATTGGCTGCACCAATTTGCAGTCCCACCAGCAATGTACAGGTGTGCCCTTTTCCCCACATCCTCGACAGCACATGATGGCGTTTGACTTCATAATGGCTGCCGATCTTACTGCAGTGAGATGGTATCTTAGGGTGGGTTTGTTTTGCTTTTCTCTGACTGCTAGAGATGGTGAGCATTTTTTCATGTACTTATTGATTGATTGTATGTCCTCCTCTGAGAAGTGTCTGTTCAGGTCATTGGCCCATTTGTTGATTGGGTTATTCATTTTCTTATTGTTTAATTTTTTTGAGTTCTTTGTATACTCTGGATATTAGGGCTCTATCTGAAGTGTGAGGAGTAAAGATTTGTTCCAAGGATGTAGGCTCCCTATTTACCTCTCTTATTGTTTCTTTTGCTGAGAAAAATGTATTTAGTTTGAGTAAGTCCCATTTGTTGATTCTAGGGATTAACTCTGGTGCTATGGGTGTCCTATTGAGAAATTTGGAGCCCGACACCACAGTATGTAGATGGTGGCAAAAGTTTTCTTCCACCAGATGCAGTGTCTCTGATTTGATATCAACCTCCTAGATCTATTTTGAGTTAACTCTTGTGCATGGTGAGAGGAGGGGATTCAGTTTCATTTTGTTACATATGGAATTCCAGTTTTCCCAGCACTATTTGTTGAAGATGCTATCCTTCCTCCATTGCATGCTTTTAGTCCCTTTATCAAATATAAGATAGCTGTAGTTTTGTGGATTTGTTTCTGTGTCCTCTATTCTGTATCACTGGTCCACCCGCCTGTTTTGTCACCAGTACCATGCTATTTTTGTTACTATTGATCTGTAGTATAGTTTGAGGTCTGGTATCGGTATACTGCCTGATTCACACTTCCTGCTTAGAGCTGTTTTTGCTATTCTGGGTCTTTAATTTTTCCATATGAATTTCATAATTGTTTTATCTATTTCTACAAGAAATGACCTTGAGATTTTGATTGGCATTGCATTAAACCTATAGAGAACTTTTGGTAATATCGTCATTTTGATGATGTTAGTTATGCTTATCCATGAACAGGGTATATTTTTCCATTTTCTAAGATTTTCTTCTATTTCTCTCTTTAGGGTTCTGTAGTTTTCATTGTATATGTCTTTCACCTCTTTTGTTAGGTTGATTCCCAAGTATTTTATTTATTTTTTTGATGATATTGTGAATGGACTGATTGTCCTCATTTCCATTTCAGAGGATTTGTCGCTGATATACAAAAATGCCTTTGATTTATGCGTGGTGATTTAATATCCTGCCACTTTGCTGAATTCATTTATTACCTCTAATAGTTTCTTTGTAGACCCTTTTGGGTCTGCTAGGTATAGAATCATGTCTTTTGCAAATAGCGATAATTGGAGTTCTTCTTTTCCTATTTTAATGCCTTTAATTTCTTTAGTCTTTCTAATTGCTCTGGCCAGTGTTTCGATAACTATGTTGAACAGAAGGGGTGAGAGAGGGCATCATTGTCTTGCTCCAGATTTTAGGGGGAATGCCTTCAATTGTTCTCCATTCAGAATGATGCTAGCCTGAGGCTTAGCAAAGATTGCTTTTACAATATTGAGGTATGATTCTGTTATCCCTAGTTTTTCTAGAGTTTTGAACGTAAAGTGATGCTGTACCTTGTCAAATGCTTTTTCTGCATCTCTCGAGATGATCATATGGTTCTTATTTTTAAGTCTATTGATGTGATGAATAACATTTATTGATTTCCGTATATTGTACCAGCCTTGCATCCCAGGAATGAATCCTACTTGATTATGGTGCACATTTTTTTTATATATATGTTTTTGTGTCTGATTCGCCAGAATTTTTTTGAGGATTTTTGCATTTTTCCTGAAATACCTTGAAAAGTATTGGTTTTTGTTCTTCTTTAAAGGTTTTGTATAATTCTGCTCTATACCCATACGGTCCTGGGATTTTCTTAGTTGGTAGTATTTTGATGATTTCTTCTATTTCCTCAATTGATATTGGAATGTTTAAGTTGTCTATATCCTCCTGACTCAATCTGGGCACATCATATGACTTAAGAAATTTATCAATGCCTTCACTATATTCTATTTTATTGGAGTATATTAATTCAAAATAATTTCTGATTTTCTTCTGTATTTCTGAAGTGTCTCTTGTTATATTTCCTTTTTCATTTCATATGCTAGTAATTTGAGTTCTCTTTCTTCTTCTCTTTGTTAGCATGGCTAAGGGTCTGTCGATTATATTTATTTTTTTAAAAAACCAATGTATTGTTTTGTCAATTTTTTTAATTGTTTCTTTTGTTTCGATTTCATTAATTTCTTCTCTGATTTTAATTATTTGTTGCCTTCTACTTCTTTTGCTGTTGTTTGCTCTTGTTTGTATAAGATTTTGAGATGAAGTATGAGATCATTTATTTGTTGGTTTTTTCTTTTTCTAAGGAATGAACTCAAGCAATGAATTTTCCTCTTGGAACTGCTTTCAATGTGTCCCATAGATTCCGATATATTGTGTCTGTGTTTTCATTTATCTCTAAGAATTTTTTAATTTCTTCCTTGATGTCTTCTATAACCCATTGATCATTCAGAAACCTATTGTTCATTCTCCAAGTGATGAATGATTTTTCCTTCCTTTTTTTTATCGTTGATTTTTAATTTCATTCCATTATGATCAGATAAAATGCATGGTATTATCTCTACTCCTTTTTATTGTCTAAGAATTGCCCTGTGACATAATATATGATGTATTTTTGAGAAGGATCCATGTTCTGCTGAAAAAAAAGTGTAACTTCTTGATGATGGGTTGTATATTGTATATATGTCAATTAATTCTAGGTTATTAATTGTGTTATTGAGTTCTATAGTTTCCTTATTCAACTTTTGTTTGGAAGATCTGTCCAGTGGTGAGAGAGGTGTGTTCATGTCTCCCATGATTACTGTATTGTGGTCTATTAGACTCTTGAAATTGAGAAGAGTTTGTTTGATGAACAAAGCTGCACCATTGTTTGTGGCATATATATTTATGATTGTTATGTCTTGTTGGCGTATGGTTCCCTTGAGTAGTATGTAGTGTCCTTCTTTATCCCTTTTGATTAACTTTGGCTTGAAATCTATTTTATTTGATATGAGTATGGACACTCCTGCTTTTTTCCGAAGTTCATAAGAGTGATACGATTTTTCCAAGTATCACCCTCAGTCTATGTATGTCTTTTCCTATAAAATGCGTCTCCTGTAGGCAGCATTTTGTTGGTTCTTGTTTTGTGATCCATTCTACTAGCCTGTGTCTCTTAATTGGTGAGTTTAAGCCATTAAGATTTTTGGTTATTATTGAGATATGGGTTGTTCTTCCAGCCATATTTGTTTATTTATGTTACTAAACATAGTTTGTTTTCCTCTTTGATTATTTTCCCCCCTTTAATGTCCTACCTCCCACTGTTGGTTTTCATTGGTATTTTCCATTTCCACTTCCTGTAATGTTTTGCCGAGGATGTTTTGAAGAGATGGTTTTCTAGCTGCAAATTCTTTTCACTTTTGTTTATCGTGGAAGGTTTTAATTTCATCTTCCATCTGAAGCTTAATTTCGCTGGATACATGATAATTGGCTGGAACCCATTTTCTTTCAGTGTTTGAAATATGTTATTAAAGGATCTTCTAGCTTTCAGAGTCTGTGTTGAAAGATCAGCTGTTATCCTGGTTGGTTTACCACTAACTATAATCTGCTTCCTTTCTCCTGTAGCTTTTAAAATTCTCTCCTTATTCTGTATGTAGGGTATCTTCATTACAATGTGTCTAGGTGTGGATCTCTTATGATTTTGCACGTTCGGCATCCTGTAGACTTTTAGGATTTGGGATTTTGTCTCATTCTTCAAGTCTAGGAATTTTTCTCCTATTATTTCATTGAATAGATTGCTCACTCCTTTGGTTTGGACCTCTATACTTTCCTGTATCCCAATGACTCTTATGTTTATTCTCTTTATGTTATCCCATATTTCTTGCAGTTTTGCTCATGGTTTCTTAACAGTCTTGCTGAGCTGTATATGTTCTTTTTGAGTTGAAATACTTTGTCTTCATTGTCTGATGTTCTATCTTCTAAGTATTCTGCTCTGATGGTAGTATTCTCAATTGAGTTTTTAAGATGGTTCATTACTTCCTGCATTTCTAAGATTTCAGTTCGTTTGTTTTTTATAACCTCTATCTCCCTGTATAGTTGATCTTTGCTACTTGGATTTTTTTATTTAATTCATTGTCGAAGTGATCTTTCATTGACTGATTTTTGCTGTCTAATGTCTTCCTTGAGATTCCAGATCACCTGAAGCATGTATATCCTGAATTCTTTATCTGACATTCCATATGCTGCATCTATTACCTCTTCTAAAGTTGAGTTGACCTGCATTGCTTGTGGTCCTTTCTTTCCTTGTCTTTTCATACAGCTTGCGTTTCTTTCTGCTTGGTGAAACTGTTGTGTTTTTGTAATTTTCCCCCTGTATATTTATAGTGCTCTTGTATTGTGGAAAAGTCTCCATTGCAGGTGCGGTTGGCGGCTGTGCTGCTCCTCCAATTGGGGTGATCTGTCTACCATGCTGACCGGCCGCTAGGCCTGTTCTGCCGGTCGGTCGTACGTCTGCCTACCTTGCAGGCATGGGTGTCGGCTCTGCTCTGCCCCTACTCCAATTGGGGTGACGTGACTACCACGCCGGTGGGTCGCTGGGCCTGTTCCAGGCACAGGTGGCAGCTTTGCTCTGCACCTCTGGCTTGATGACAAAATGAGAGAGACTCAGATGTTTGTGACTCACTTTCTTTACCAGGAGACCAACTATTTCTCTCGCCGCTGGTATCGATGAAGTTATCTCCTCCACTGCTTTGTGATCACATCAGATGTCTGCCATGTTGGTATCCCATGTAAATGGCAGCATTTCATTCCCTTTGTCGGGTGACCAAAGCAACGGGTGAGTCCTGACCGGCCCTCACAAGCCCCGTCTCAATCCTGTTGCCACTGTCTATGAAGGCTCAGTTGGCATTTACCTCTACAGTATTCAGCAGGACCCAGACCAAGAAACAGTTTCCGCAGGTTCTTTAGCCCTGGGCCAGAGCAGTTCCGAGACCCGGAATTCAGCCGCTCCGGGCTCGGTGTATGTTCTGATAGGAGAACGATCCAAGAAGCAATTTTCATGGGTTCTTTAGCACTGACCCTGAGTAATTTGTCTGCAAGATGAAGGCGAATGGCAGCCTGAAATTACCTATTCTGTATCTGAATGAGCTGTGATCTGTCGAAAACAGGGATGGTGACATCAGCTCTCCAAGATGGTGACCGCTATCTTCCTCTGTGGTCTCACCGGTGTGGAAAACCGAATTGGACCGCTTCCTTCCCCCATTTCAAACCCAGAATTCAGCACTGAGCACAGTGATTGCCCAGATGGCAGGAGCCCGCATAATCCACAGACTGTATCTTTGTGTTGCTCTCTCGTCGTTTCCCAGCGCGCATTGCAGACACTAGCCGTGGGGCGATTTGCTAAATAAGCAGCATGACCCTCCGTGAGGACAAATTGCTGGTGTTTGAGTCCCCGAAGTTGGTCCTTGTGCAATGGAAATCCTTCCTGTAGGTTTTGGAGCACACCAATTTTCCTGGAAATTTCTAATAAGATAGATTTTAGCCGTTCTAACTCGTCCTTCTCCTGCAAAGTGACGCGGTACAGGTGGGTAATGAACTCCCATCGCTGCCATAATATGATCCCCTGAAGTTAGTTTTCAGTACTAGGAAACAAACATGTATTTCAGGTGGAAAAATATTCCTGAGAATAATCTTCTCAAACGTTGATTATAAATCCAAATACATGAATATGAATGAATTTAGTTAGTGTATAATAAGACACATATATTTTATATTTTGAATAATCAGCAGAGTGAATACACACACACACACACACACACACACACACACACACACACACACACCTAAATACAGACATTACAAAGTAGCATTATGTATGGCAATCGAAATTCACCATGAAATATATATCATCCACAGATCCAAAAATATTGATTTTACTAAATATGGATTTATGTTGTTCAACTAGGAAGCTCACCCATAGGTTGAATTTTCAGTTCCAACAGCATTTAGAAGAAGTGTTTTCTTCTAACAATTTGTATTTGCAAAGTCAGTTACCTCACAAATATGTACGTGTGATACCATGTAGTATTCTATATGTGCATATAAAAATGCATGTGCTGAATCAACTACAGAGAAAGGGAGACAGGAATTCACATATTTGTTAACTTTAAAAACACATAGAGAACTATTTTAACTACAAATTGACAAGATTTATAACACCAACCCTTTATCATGCAAAAGGAAAGTACAACTATACACCATGCCTCCTCTGAACTGGTTGTATTTCTATTCTGTGTGGGTTATTTTACTCCATCATATTAGGATTAGTAGTCAGAGTCTAGTAGGTTTTGGGTTAGTGTCAGGGATTCAGTATTTCGAATTGAAAATAGGAAAATAAATTCAATATTTATGCAAATATGTGATACAAAAAAATGTTCCCACTCTCATCCAGAACAATGCCTTGACATCATCTTCGCTTAAAGTAAGACACAATTAGAGGACATGATTTACAAAAATCTGTGAATACATATCTGGAATGGAATATGCTCAGGAGTTCATATACTTGGAGGTGGTATAGGAGTTTCCAAAAGTAAGGGACAGGGTAAACACTCCACAAACATGGAGCTCTGCTGGCCTAAAGACTTTTGATAAACTGCCTCTGAGTTTGGGCACTTGAAATATATGTTGCTGTCAGGAGGTTTAGCTTCCGTTCTAGTTAGACCATCATAACTGGGTCTGCATCTATGTGACCTGGAGGACATTGTTTCTTATTTCCCAATGAACATGAGGCAGCAGTGCTGAATTTTTTCTTTGTAGGTAAACTGTAGCCACTGCGCGCTAAGTGTCTCCTCGTCTTTACTGTAAAGCCATTTTTTCATCCTCCACTTTTTGTGGTGTTTCTTGCTGCTGCACTGGGAGTTTGGTATCTGTTTCTTGAAATACAAGGAGTTCCACTGGGACAAAGTGCTGGAGGGAATTCTGTCACATGTGGTGGGTCAGGGTCTGCAGGAGAATGCACCAAGCAAGCTTCTTTCCCACAGAGCTTGCCCCATTGACCATAGCAACCTGATTCTGAATATTGTCCTGAAACCTCTCCATATAACAAGATGCTTTTACATACAAGGGTCTGCTGGATGCAAAATGTCAGTCACAAGCCATTTGGAAGCCAATGGCAGATAAACATGGCCTCACCACAGATGTTATTTCAGACACCTCCCCACCACTGCTCTAGGCCAACTACTCAGCAGGCTCCAAATTACTGGCATCTCTGTTCTACAGCATTTTCGTGAAACCAAGTCAATCAAGGCACTGTCTGGTATACTCATAATCAGCAACAGGAATCCAAAGTTTCTCCAGTGCCACTTGGTCAAGGGAATTTCAAAAATTTGGTGGTATTTATCTAGCTATTTTTTAAGGATGAAGTTGGAGGCACTGTGGGTTTCCAATCATTCAGGAACCATTAAATGGCGAGGAAACTCATTTGAACGAAAGAAATGGAGAACTATCACAGGCAAAGCTTCTCAAAGTGTGGCCAAAAGGTCACATGAAGCCAGGCTCATTGAGGTCTACAATGTGAGCTCCATGTGTGTTATGACTCTCAACTATGGCTGCCAAGTCTTTAACAATAAAATCGTGTGATATCCTGGCTGAGATTACTTATGCTCTGTGGAAAGCCACCCTGGGCCTAGATCTCAGTTTCCAAGGGCGAATCTCGTGTGTGGCCTCCTAAAATCTCAACACAATTCATGGCAATACTTCTCTGAGGACAGTTCCACAACTCAGTCTCTAAGGGGAATCACACCAGAGTTCAAGCCCAGGTGGAACCAGACATCTCTTCCAACCGCCACACAAATGACCACAATTAAAAACAAAAGACTCCCACATGGCACTCATCTTCTTCCATATAGACACTAATAATAACCTCTGGCTTGAGGTTTTCATGAGGGGCACAGACCAACACAGTGTTCAAAATATGCACCCTCGCACCTCATTTGTCACAAGTCAGGGTTGCCTGGACACCCTTCCTTTGAACACGGAATGATCATAGAGCCCTGCCTTTAATACTGCTCCACAATTCCAATTTGAGGCTTACTGACTGTGGGATTTAGATTCTTTATGTGAACTGGAGTCATGAGTAATCACAAGCACCAGTGGGCTAGACTCTGCAAGGCTTTGAAGTACTCATTTGATGCAAAGGATCCCTATTCTCACTTGATGGAGATCAGGAACCTTACAGAGGAAGGCGAGAGACGTAGTCCACAATAAATGCTTTTTGGACATTTTGGATTTGGGTGCACACATGGGATCTTTCTTTAGGTCCATTAGGTGCTGAGTATCTAAGCCACAGCCTCACACAGGGCCAAGTGGCCAATTCAGACACATCCCTTTCCAAACAATTAAGCAAAGAGCCCCAGGTGATGCCCATTCATTTCCATTTGAAAACTGTTTTCTTCAGGCTTCACAAAGGCGTGGCCTAATCAAAGACCTTCCTGTTATTCAGTGCAACAGAAGAATAGGTATGCAAAAGGCCCAAAGCAGGGTTTCTCCACAGAGACTTCTCTGGTCACATTGATATCTGAGTTTTCTGAGATGCTCCAATTCCCTTCAGCTATCCTGTACATGGCCATGTCCCAGAGCTTGGAGGTGGTACATATCTTGGACACATAACCATGAGCCTATTATGGTTTGTGGCCAGAATTCAGGCAGAAAACAGGAACTTAGGAAGACAGTAGGTGTTGCCCATCCAGAAGGCAAGCCAAGTCCATCTATAAATTGGGAAGGATGAATGCTGGGAAGCTTTCTACTAGACAGAACACATCCATTGATGCATGCTCTTTCTAATGTCTTCATCCACGAACACAGTGGGATACCCAGACATAGAAACACACTCCTTGTCAAACGACTTTCTAGAAACCATCCACTCCAAAATGAACATACTGCCTTTCCTACCTATTCTCAGAAAATGAGACAAGACCACAAACTCACACCCAACCCACAAAGGCACCTCCTTCCCCCAAGTAGGTCTGTGACTATCCGGAGTGTCCTCTTACTGGTGGGCCATACTATGTTCCCAGAAATGGCCTGTCCTGTCTCAGATCTGGTCTCCTTGGCCAACTCTGTGAGGTTATTAGGAGCCAGCGGTGAGCCATTACATGGAGATGACTTTTTCTCTCTCAGGTCCTTCATAGCTGCATACATCTTCTCCAGGGATCATTTCTGTATGGACCTTTGAGGATCTTAGCATGTGGAAGATCTGCTACATTCCTATATTGAAAGACCAACTCTGTCTCTAATCTTCTGTAAAGTTAGATTGAGGGAACAGTGTATGGTTAGGATTAATAACATGTTCGATATGAATTAGGAATCATTCTGCAGGAATGATTGGGAAGCTGCAATATTTACAAGAAAATATAGGTGAAATATTAGTATGAAAACAGAAATGTAGGTAAGATTTGAAGCCCAGAAGGGCATTGGGCCCTTGATTGGGATACTTAGATTTGAATTATTTTCTGCAGAGATGTCTCAGATAAATTCAGTACAATGGCATAGGACCTTGTACGTTGGATGATGGAATGTTGAAGAAAACTTCTAGTCAAAAAGGGATAGTTGAAATTATTAGAAAGATATTCAGTTTCAGAAAGAAGAGTGAGTATAGGTTTTGGACAAAAATTCTCCAGCAATAGGGTTTCGGATAGAGAGTGAATTTAAATGTGAGCACATGTGAAGAGTCAGTCACAATGATGAACTGGGGAAAATATGTCGGTAAGCAGATATCAATAGAGACATTAAGAAATCAGGAAAAGTATAAAGTGAGTGATAGGATTAGATATTTTCAACAGGGTTGAGTTTGAATATATAATCTAAGGAAGAAAAAAATATGTTGTCACAAATAGGATTGACATTTGAGAACATTAGGCAACATGTACATGGATGTTTTTAGTAATCCATGCTCACTTTCAATTTAGGCTTTGGTACAATCATATGTTTGACCTTTGCATTTTGGGTCCAGAATATTACTGTGATAAAATGTATATGTAGATTGGGTGACATAAGTATTTCTTATACCATTTCTGAGAGCAATATTTTGAAGATGTATAAATTATTATTGGCGGTACAAAGATTTGTACTCTGTGTCTATGAATATAGAATTAATGCATGAATTGACAATACTGTGAATAAATAATATAACTGTTTCCACTTTAAATAATGGATTGAATTGATATGTGAAAATATACACAAAAACTTATATTGATATACAATCATTCATTCCAACCAGTTACACATCTAATTGTATAATTGCGTTATGTTTTATTATAAAGATTGTGTGAGATTTGCTTCAAAAGTGATTATAGAAATCGAAAATAATGTGTTTGGAAAGAAGTCTCATTAAAAGACCAGTCAAGAAACCTGGAGGAATACATGTGTTCTGAAGCAGTAAGTGATTGAAAGAGAAACAAATGCCTATAAATTTGTGAATTTGTGGATGAAATATATATCCTATGATGTGCATGAACTGAAGAAATATTAACGAACCAATGTTGAATAAAAATGAACATCAAAATACACACCATGTCCCATAAAAATCTAATTGCATTGATGTTAAACTGGGTCAATTACTGTAGAAATATTAGTATTTGTGTGCACATTCACTGAAGTTAGTTTTAAGTACTAGAAAACAAATATGTAGTTCAGGTAAATGAATACTTCTGAGAATAATCTTGTGAAATTTTTATTATAAATCCACATACATGAACATGAATGAATTTCGGTAGTGTATATAAGACACATATATTTCATATTTTGAAAAATCTTGAGAGTGTGTATATATATATATATATATATATATATATATATATATATATATATATATAACACACACCCAAAACCCACACAGAGATATTAAAAAGTACCAATATATAAGCCAATCAATATTCATCATGAAATATATAACATCCACAGATGCAAAATAATTTATTTTACTGAGCATGGATTTATGTACAATGTTGTTCTCCTAGGAAGCTCACACATAGGTTGAATTTTCAGTTCCAACTGCTTTTAGGAGGAGTGATCTTTTCTCACAATTTGTATCTCCAAGTCAGCCAAGTCACAAAAATGTACGTGTGATACCAGGTAGGATTCTATATGTGCATATAAAAATACATGTGCTGAATAGGCTACAGAGAAAGGGCATATAAAAATACATGTGCTGAATAGGCTACAGAGAAAGGGAGACAGGTATTCACGTATTTGTTAACTACAAAAACCCATGGTGAACTATTTTAATTAAAAATTGACTAGATTTATAACACCTACACTTTATCATGCAAAAGGCAAATCCAACTATACACCATGCCTCCTCTGAACTGTTTGTATTTCACTTCTGTTTGCATTATTTCTCTCCACCATATTAGGGTTAGTAGTCAGAGTCTAGTAGGGTATGGGTTAGTGTCAGGGATTCAGTATTTTGAATGTAAAATAGGAAAATGAATCAAATGTGTATGCAAATATGTGCTACACAAAATCTTCCTACTCTCATTCACAACAATACCTTGACACTATCTTTGCCCCAAGTAAGACAAAATAAAAGAAGAAGATTTAGAAAATCTGTGAATACATATCAGGAATGGAACATGGTTACGAGTTCACAATATTGGAGGTGGTAGAGGAGTTTCCAAAAGTAAGGGACAGGGTAAATACTGCACAAATATGGAGATCTGCCAGCCTAAAGACTTCTGGAGAACCTGCCTCTGAGATTGGCCACTTGAAGTATATGTTGTAGTCAGGACCTATGGCTTCCTTTCTAGTGAGACCACCAAAGCTGGGTCTCCATCTATGTGACCTGCAGAACATGGTTTCTTATTTTCCAAAGAACGTGAGGCAGCAAGGCTAAATTCTCTCTTTGTAAGTAAACTCTTGCCACTGAAGGCTAAGTGTGGCCCCGTGTGGACTGTGAAGCCATTTGGTCATCCTCCACTTTTCATGGTGTCCTTGCTGCTGCACTGGGAGTTTGGTATTGGCTTCAGGAAATACAAGGAATTCAACTGGGTCACAGTGCTGGAGGGAGATCTGTCACGTGTTGTGCGTCAGGGTCTGCAGGAGAATGCACCAACCAGGCTTCTATCCCACATAGCTTGCCCCCTTGACCATAGCAACCTGATTCTGAACATTGCCCTGAAACCTCTCCATTCAACAAGATGCCTTTACATACAAGGGTCTGCTGGCTGCACCATGTCAGTTACAAGCCTTTTGGCAGATCCACATGACCCCACCACAGAAGTTTTATCACAGACCTGCAAAACACTGCTCTAGGCCCACTACTCAGCAGACTTTAACTTATTTGCATCATGGTTCTACACCATTTTCATGAAACCCAGTCAATCAAGGCACTGTCTGGTACACTCATGATGAGCAACAGGAAATCCAAAGTGTATCCAGTGTCACCTGGTGATGGGAATTTCAAATTTTTATGATGTTTATCTAGCCATTTTTCAAGGATGAGGTTGGAGGCACTGTGGGATTTAATTCATTCTGGAAACATTAAAAGGTGAGAAAGCCCATTTCAATGAAAGATCTGGAGAACTCTCACAGGCAAGACTTCCCAAAGAGTGGCCAAAAGATCAAATGAAGCCAGGCCCATTGAGGTCTACAATGTGAGGTCCATGTGTGTTTTTACTCTCAACTATGGCTGTCAAGTCTTTCAGAATAAAATCATGTGATATTCTGGCTCAGATTCCCAGTGCTCTGTGGGAAGCCCCCCGGGCCTAGATCTCAGTTTCCAAAGGCCACTACCATGTGTGGCCTCCAAAAATCCCAACACAATTCATGGCAATACATCTCTGCAGTCATTTCCAGAACTCAGTCTCTAAGAAGACTCACACCAGAGTTCAAGCCAAGGTGGACCCAGTCATCTCTTCCATCAGCCAAACAAATGACCACAATTAAAACCAAAACACTCCCACATGGCTCTCAACTACTTCCACATAGACACTCATCATAACCTCTGGCTGGAAGTTTCCATGAGGGGTGCAGCTGAAGACAGTATCCAAAATATGCTCCCTACCCTCATTTGTCTAATGTCAGGGTGGCTTGACAACCTATCTGTGAACAAGGAGTGATCAATTAGGCCTGCCATTAATACTGCTCTGCTTCTCCAATTTGAGCCTTATGTCTGTGGGGTTTAGATTCTTTATGTGAATTGGAGTTATGAGAAAATCCAAGCACCTATGGGCTTGCCTCTGCAGGGCTTTGAAAAACTTTTTGAACCAAAGATACCTATTCTCACTTGATAGAAGTCAGGAACCTTACAGAGGAAGGCGAGAGACTTCATCCACAAGACTGCTCTTTTTCCATTTTGGTTTTGGATGCACACATGAGATCTTTCCTTAGATTCATCAGGTGGTGAGAATCTAAGTCACAGCCTCACACAGGGCCAAGAGGCTGATTCAGACACATCCCTTTCCACGGCAATTAAGCAAAGAGCCACAGGTGATGCTCATTATTTTCCATTAGACAACTGTTTTCTTCAGGTTACACAAAGGGGTGGACTGAGGCAAAGACCTTCCAGACATTCAGGGCAACGGAAAAATAGGTAAACAAAAGGCCCAAATCAGTGTTTCTCCACTGACACTTTACTGGTCACACTGATATCTGAGTTTTCTGAGTTCCTCTCCATTCCCTTCAGCTATCCAGTACAAGGCCATGTTATAGAGTTTGGAGGTGGTACATATCTTTTACACAAAACCATGAGCCTATTCTTGAGAGTGGCCAGAATTCAGGAAGAAAACAGGAACTTAGGAAGATAGCAGGTGTTGCCCATTCATAAGGAAAGCCGTAGTCCATTCATAAATTTGGCAGGATGAATGCTGAGAAGCTTTCTACTAGACAGAACAATTCCATTGATGCATTCTCTATTCTAATGTCTATAACCACAGACACAGTGGAATACACAAACCCACAACCACACCCACAAAGGCAACTCTTTCCTCCAAGTTGGTCTGTGACTATCCAGAGTGTCCTCTGACTGGTGGGACATACTATGTTCCCCAAAATTGCTTGTCCTGTCTCAAATCTGCTTTCCTTTGCTAACTCTGTGAAGTAGTCAGGAGTCAGCGGTGAGCCAATACCTGCTTTATCAGAAAAGAATTATCTTCAGAGCTTCCCTGGCATTTGGCCATCCTCACATCTGTAGGTAAGTGCCGCAGCCCGGCTGGCTGGGCAAAATAACCGGGGGGGTGACGAACAACTTGGGTAGACTGATGCAGCAGGAGTGGAAGCCAATTATTGTTGAATAAGAGCGGTATTTATACATTTTACACAGCCTATCTAATTAGCATGAAATAGATACAGCAGTCAAACAATAAGGAATCTCCACACTTAATGGCTCGCTTTTGTTACTTCACAAACCACTCCCTCTGGCATTTTGCCAGGCGCCATTCAGACTTTTTTTACAGACTCTAACATTTCTCTGGCAAAATAACAGGTGCCAATCTGACTTGTTTACAGACCTTAACAGGTAAGAAAAAAGACTGACTCTGTCTTTGGTAAATTCAAACAAGTGAGACCACTGGGACTGGGATTGGTAATGGCTCTGGGTGCCTGGCTTCCTGGATCCCAAGTTCAGAGACTTTCATCATCAAGGAAGTGAGGTGTGGTCACTTCTTTCAGGAACTGAATGAGGTAACTGCCTTGGCAACCACTTTGTCCTAACAGTTGCTTCCAAGGGTCCCATGAGATGGAGGCTGCCCCTACTTCCTGTGACACTTTCATATGTTAGAATGGTATATCAACCATACGCACCTGGGAAGAGCTTTCCACACAGGCCTGGTTTGGTCTACTCTACATTAAGAAGAGTGAGGCTGATTCAGACACATTCCTTCATCCTACCAGGTTCTTTGCCATGGAGATGTCTTTTGCTCTCTCAGGTCCTTCATAGCTGCCTACATCTTCTCCAGAGATCATTTCTGCATGTACCTTTGATGTTCTCAGCAGGTGGAAGATCCCATACATTCCTGTATTGTAAGACCAACACTGTCGCTGCTCCTCAGTAAAGTTAGATTGAGGGAACAGTGTATGATTAGTGTTACTAACATGTTCGATATGGGTTAGGAACCATTCTGCTGGATGAATAATGGTATTGGGAACCTGTGATATTTATAAGAATATAGAGGTGAAATATATGTACGAAAACAGAAATCTAAGTAAGATTTGAAGCCCAGAACTTCATTTGTCCCTTGATTGGGATACTTAGCGTTGAATTACATTCTGCACAGATGTTTCAGATAAATCGATATACAATGGCATAGGACCTTTCACCTTGGATGATTGAATGAAGAAGAGAACATCCAGTCAAAAAGTGATAGTCGGTAGGATTAGGAAGATAGTCGGTAGGTTTAGGAAGAAGAATGAGTGTAGGATTTGGAACAAATGTTCTTTAGAACTAGGGTATCGCTAAGAGAGTGAATGTAAATATCAGCACATGTGATGAGGAAGTCACAATGATTAACTGGGGAAAATATGTAGGAAAGCAGATATCAATAGAGACATTACAAAATCAGGCAAAGTATAAAGTGAGTGACAGGATTAGACATTTTCAACATGTTTGAGTTTGAATATATAATCTTTGGAAGAAACAAATATGTAGTCACCAATAGGATTTTCATTTGAGAGCATTAGGCAACCTGGACATGGATGTTTTTAGTAATCCATGTTCACTTTCCATTTAGGTTTTGTACAATCATAAGTGTGACCTTTGCTTTTTGTGTCCAGAATATTACTGTGATAAAATGTATATGGAGATCAGGTGACATGGGTATTTCTTCCACCATTTCTGGGAGCTATATATTGAGGACGTATAAATTAGTATTGGGGGTACAAAGAGGTGTACCTGTGTCTATGAATATAGAGATAATTCGTGAATAGACTGTACTGTGAATAAATAATATAACTGGTTCCACTTTAAATAATGGATTGAATTGATATCTGAAACTAAGTAAGAAATCTTATATCGATATACAACCATTCATTCCAACCAGTTATACATCTAATGGTAATATTAGTGTTATGGTTTATTGTGACGGGTTTGTGCGTTTTGCTTCAAATGTGATAATGGAAATCGAAAATAATGTTTTTGGGAAGAATTCTCATGAAAAGAGCAGTTATGAAACATGGAGGAATACATGTGTTCTCAAGCAGGAAGTGATTGAAAGTGAAACAAATGCCTATAAATTTGAGAAATTTTGATGAAACATATATGCTATGATGTGCATAAACTGAAGATAGTAATGTACCAGTGTTGAATAAAAATGAACGTCAAAATACACATCATGTCTCATAGAGTCTACTTGCATTGATGTTCAACTGGGTCAGTTACTGTAGAAATATTAGGATTTGGGGGGGAATTAATAATACAATTTATTTTAGCACTAGCATGCCACAGAATGTAGAGGAAAGATCAATGGATTTTTAGTTATAGCACTAATAATCTAACATTTAGTGACTATTTTGGATAGTCTAGAAATTACATAAGGCTATGTAACATATTTTTTTTATTTAACATTCATCAAAGCTTGGAATTTTCGTAATATTTCTTCTTTTTTCTTTTTTTATTTTTTCAGTTGTTGATTGACCTTCATTTTGTTTATTTGTATGTGGTGCTGAGAATAGAACCATGTGCCTCACACATGCTAGATAAGCATGTTACCTCTGAGCCACAAACCCAGCCCCTCCACTTCTATCTTAACATCATACACTCATGTCCCTCTTCTTTACTCACTTTCTTCCTCATTTTCCCCCTTCTCTCCCTTCCTTTTTGGTTTCCCCTCCATATCTATTTTTCTCTCATGTCATTACAAACAGTAGTATGCTATGAAATTTAAATTTAAGACTGTTTTTTATAGTCATTCTTTTTCTTGAGAAAATTTAAAAATTATAATCACCTGATAGATATATTACAATACATTTATTATACATATGTATCTATATTCATGCATATGCATTACATATATTATATATATATATATATATATATATTTAAAAGTACTTTGATTTTCCTGTTAGAAATAATATAGACCAAGTCTTTCTTAATTCTCAATTCTTCCATAATTAACATCTTACAGTGAAAATCAAATAAACATATTTAAGTAAACAGGTATCATTCTTATTTATCAATACTGATAATTTAAAGTTTTATATCACATTAAGCTGTAATGTGGCATATTAACTCTTATGAATTAGAGAAATTTTATTTGAACAACCTATTATTTAAGGACCATATGCACTGACATTTTAAATGGCTTTCTTGTGATTTCAATTTCTATCAATTGTGAATTAATTGCCAAATACTTATTTTAGTACTTTTCATGTTCAAAATTGATATAAAGTCAATTGTTTAATTCTTCTTGTAAGTAGTTACTTATTGCAGTAGGGACATTATTAATAATACTACATCTTTATAAGAAAAATGGTACAAATTTATTTTCATGCAAAATTAAGAATAATTGTATGCTCTAGATGTTTGATTGTTGATACATATAACAAAGAGCTTTTGATGAGTCTCTTCCCCAGTAAAACATAAAATGCAAAGATATAGTTAGGTTTGTATGTCCAAATAAAGATAAGAAAAAATACACATTATCAGCTAGAAACTATTAAATAAAAGATGAAAAGAACAATCCAACACATTGTACGAACTTGTCAGATGAGGTAGTATTCTGGAAGAATAGCCTAAGACTAGACCTTGTCCATGACAAAATATTCACGAAAAAAATGAAATATGAAAAGTGTAGAAAATGCTATGAATTTTTCATGAAGTTAGGTGAATTATCCTTTAATCTCAATTTATGTGCATTTTCTGGTAAAATAAATTTGTGATATTCACAAAACAAAGTTTCTGTATAGCAAAATGAATACATCTGAACCCATTTTTAGCTGATTTCTTCCCACTAAATTTTAAACCTTTATTTATTTATTTATTTTTATTGGTTGTTCAAAACATTACAAAGCTCAAGATATATCATCTTTCATACATTTGACTCAATTGGGTTATGAACTCCCATTTTTTCCCCAAATACGAATTGTAGAATCACATCGGTTACACATTCACATTTTTACATAATGGCATATTAGTGACTGTTGTATTCTGCTACCTTTCCTATCCCCTACTATCCACCCTCTCCTCCCCTCCCATCTTCCCTCTCTACCTCATCTGCTATTGTTCAATTCTCTCCATTGTTTCCCCCTCACTTCCCCTCACAACATCTTATATGCAATTTTGTGTAACATTGAGAGTTTCCTACAATTTTCATAAGCTTTCCCTTCTCTCTCCCTTTCTCTCCCCCCATTCGTCTTTGTTTAATGTTAATCTTTTCCTCATGCTCTTCCTCCCTGTTCTGTTCTTATTTGCTCTCTTTATAACAGAGAAGACATTTGGCATTTGTTTTTTAAGGATTGGTTAGCTTCGCTTAGCATAATATGCTCTAATGCCATCCATTTCCCTGCAAATTCTATGATTTTGTCATTTTTTGTGCTGTGTAATACTCCATTGTGTATAGATGCAACATTTTTTTTATCTATTAATCTATTGAAGGGCATCTAAGTTGGTTCCACAGTCTAGCTATTGTGAATTGTGCTGCTATGATCATTGATGTGGCAGTATCCCTATAGTACGCTATTTTAAGATCCTGAGAGAACATTCCAAGAAGGGTGATAGCTGGGTCAAATGGTGGATCCATTTCCAGCTTTTCCAGGAATATCCATACTTCTTTCAAAATTGGCCTCACCAATTTGCAGTCCCACCAGCAGTGTACAAGTGTATTCTTTTCCCCAAATCCTCGCCAACACTTATTGTTGTTTAACTTCATAATGGCTGCTGATCTTACTGGAGTCAGATGGTATCTTAGGGTGGTTTTGATTTGCATTTCTCAGACTGCTAGAGATGGTGAGCATTTTTTCATGTACTTGTTGATTGATTGTATGTCCTCCTCTGTGAAGTGTCTGTTTAGGTCCTTGGCCCATTTGTTAATTGGGTTATTTGTTATCTTATTGTTTAATATTTTGAGTTCTTTGTATATTTTGGATATTAGGGCTCTATCTGAAGTGTGAGGGGTAAAAATTTGTTCCCAGGATGTAGGCTCTCTATTTACCTCTCTTATTGTTTCTCTTCTTGAGAAAAAACTTTTTAGTTTAAGTAAGTCCCATTTGTTTATTCTTGTTATTAACTCTTGGGCTATTGATGTCTTATTAAAGAATTTGGAGCCCGACCCCACAGTATATAGATCATAGCCAACTTTTTCTTCTATGAGACGCAGTGTCTCTGATTTGATATCTAGCTCCTTGATCTATTTTGAGTTAACTTTTGTGCATGGTGAGAGAACGGGATTCAGTTTCATTTTGTTGCACATGGATTTCTAATTTTCCCTGCACCATTTGTTGAAGATGCTATCCTTCATCCATTGCATGTTTATAGCCACTTTATCAAATATAAGAAAGTTGTAATTTTGTGGATTGGTTTCTCTGTCCTCCATTCTATACCATTGGTCCACCTGCCTGTTTTGGTACCAGTACCACACTGTTTTTGTTACTCTTGCTTTGTAGTAAAGTTTGAACTCTAGTATCGCTATACCTCCCGATTCACACTTCCTGCTTAGAATTCCTTTTGCTATTCTGTGTCTTTTGTTTTTCCATATGAATTTCATGATTGCTTTATCATTTCTACAAGAAATGCCGTTGGGATTTTGATTGGCATTGCTTTAAACCTGTAGAGAACTTTGGGTAATTTCGCCATTTTGATGAATTTAGTTCTGCCTATCCATGAACAGGGTACATTTTTCCATCTTCTAAGATCTTTTTCTATCTCTCTCTTTAGGGTTCTGTGGTTTTCACCTCTTTTGTTAGGTTGATTTCCAAGTATCTTATTTTCTTTGAGGATATTTTGAATGGAGTGGTTTTCCTCATTTCCATTTCAGAAGTTTTGTTGCTGATATACAGAAATGCCTTTGATTTATGCGTGTTGGTTTTATATCCTTCATTTATTAACTCTAGCAGTTTCTTTGTAGACCCTTTTTGGTCTGTTAAATATATTACCATGTCATCCACAAATAGCGATAATTCAAGTTCTTCTTTTCCTATTTTTATGCCTTTAATTTCTTTTGTCTGTCTAATTGCTCTGGCTAGTATTTCAAGAACTAAATTGAATAGAAGTGGTGATAGAGGGCATCCCTGTCTTGTTCCAGATTTCAGAGGGAATGCCTTCAGTTTTCTCCATTTAGGATGATCCTAGCCTGAGGTTTAGCATATATAGCTTTTACAATGTTGAGGTAAGTTCCTGTTATCCCTAGTTTTTCTAGTGTTTCGAACATAAAGGGATGCTGAACTTTGTTGAATGTTTTACTACATCTATCGAGATGATCATATGGTTCTTGTCCTTAAGTCTATTGATGTGGTGAATAGCATTTATTGATTTCCGTATATGGAACCAGCCTTGCATTCCAGGGATGAATCCTACTTGATCATGGTGCACAACTATTTTGATATGTTTTGTATTCAATTCACACGGATTTTATTGAGAATTTTTGCATCCAACTTCATTAGAGATATTGGTCTGTAGTTTTCTTTTTTGAAGTGTCTTTGTCTGGTTTTGGGATCAGGGTGATTTTGGACTCCGAGAATGAATTTGGAAGAGCTCCTTATTATTCCATTTCTTGATATAGCTTGAATAGTATTGGTATTAATTCTTCTTCGAAGGTTTTGTTGAACTCTGCTGTATACCCATCAGGTACAGGGCTTTTTTTTGATTGGTAGTCTTTTGATGGCTTCTTCCATTTCTTTCTTTGTTTTTGGTCTGTTAAAATTGTGTGTGTCTTCTTGACTGAATATGGGCAGATCGTATGACTTAAGAAATTTATCGATATTATAACTATCTTCTATTTTATTGGAATATAGGATTTCAAAATACTTTCTAATTATCTTCTGTATTTGTGTACTGTCTGTTGTGATATTGCCTTTTTCATTCCGTATGTTAGAAATTTGAGTTCCCTCTCTTCTTCTCATCCTTAGCATGGCTAAGGGCCTGTAAATCTTATTTATTTTTTCAAAGAATCAACTTTTAGTTTTATCAATTTTTTCAATGTTTTTTTTTTTGTTTGTTTCAGTTTCGTTGATTTCTGCTCCAATTTTAATTATTTCTTGTCTTCTACTACATTTGCTGTTGTTTTGCTCTTCCTTTTCTAGGTTTTTGATGTGTACTGTGAGTTTATTTATTTGTTGTTTTATTCTTTTTTTGAGGAAAGAACTCCAAGAAATGAATTTCCCTCTTAAAACTGCCTTCTTTGTGTCCCATAGATTCCAGTATGTTGTGTCTGTATTGTCATTTGATTCTAAGAATTTTTTTATCTCCTCCTTTATGTCTTCTGTAACCCATTGATCATTCAGTAGAATATTGTTCATTTTACATGTGATGTAGGATTTTTCCTTCCTTCTATTCTCATTGATTTCCAGTTTCATTCCATTATGATCAGATATGGTGCATGGTATTATCTCCACGCCTTTATATTTACTAAGAGTTGCCCAATGGCATAATATATGGTCTAACTTGGAGTAGGATCCATGTGCTGCTGAGAATAAAGTGTATCCACTTGATGATGGTTGATATATTCTATATATGTCGGTTAAGTCAAGGTTATTGATTGTGCTGTTGAATTCTATAGTTTCTTTATTCAGTTTTTTATAGAGGATCTGTCTAATGGCGAGAGCGGTGTGTTGAAGTCACCCATAATTATTGTGTTGTAGTCTATTTGACTCTTGAACTTGAGGCGAGTTTGTTTTATAAGCGTTGCAGCTCAATTGTTTGGTGCATACCAATTGATAATTGTTATGTCTTGTTGGTGGATGGTTCCTTTTAACAATATATAGTGTCCTACTTTATCCCTTTTGATTAACGTAGGTTTGAAGTTGATTTTATATGATATGAGTATGGCCACTCCTGCTTGCTTCTGAGGGCCATGTGAGTGGTAAGATTTTTCCCAACCTTTCACTTTCAGCCTGTGTATGTCTTTACCTATCAAAAGAGTCTCCTGAAGGCAGAATTTTGTTGGATTTATTTTTTTGATCCAGGTTACTAGCCTATGTCTCTTGATTGGTGAGTTTAGATTTTTAACATTTAAGGTTACAATTGAAATATGATTTATACTTCCAGTCATGTTTATTTATTTATTTATTTTAATTTGGGTAGTTTTTACTTTTTGGTTATTTTCTTACCCCTTTACTGAGATACCTCCCACTGTTAGTTTTGGGCACTATTTTTCAATTCCTCTTCTTGTAGTATTTTGCTCAAAATGCTTTGCAGTGCTGGTGTTCTGTCTGCGAATTCTTTTAGCTTTTGTTTATCAAGAAAGACTTAATTTCATTGTCAAATCTGAAGCTTAATTTTGTTGGATACAGTATTCTTGGTTGGAATCCATTATTTTTCAGTGTTTGAAATACATTGTTCAAAGATCTTCTCGCTTTCAAAGTCTGTGATGAAAAATCAATTGTTAACCTAATTGGTTTACCCCTGAATGTTATCTGCCTACTTTCTCTCGTAGCTTTTAATATTCTCTCCTTGTTCTGTATGTTGGCTATCTTCATAATTATATGTCTTGGAGTTTGTCTATTATGGTTTTGAATGTTTGAGGTCCTGTAGGCTTCCAGGATATGGCAATCCATTCCATCTTTCATCTCTGGGATGTTTTCTAGAATTATTTCATTTAATATGTTGTCCATTCCTCTGGTTTGAATCTCTATGCCTTCTTCTATCCCGATGACTCCCAATTTTGGTTTTTTTATGACATCCCATATCTCTTGAATAGTTGCTCATGGGATTTAAGCATGTTTTCTGTGTTGACTATATTCTTTTCAAGTTGACAAACTTTGTCTTCATTATCTGATGTTCTGACTTCTACTTGATCTAGTCTATTTGAAATATTTTTGTTTGAGTTTTTAATTTGGTTTATAGTTTCCTGCATTTCTAGAATTACTGTATGATTTTTTAAAAGATCTCTATCTCCTGGTAAACCTTGTTCTTTGCCATTTGAATTTGTTTGTTTAATTCATTTTCAAAATATACTTTTATTTCTTGGACTTGCTGCCTCATGTCTTCTCTATTATTCCTTTCCATCTGAGTTAGGTATGACTTAAGTTTTTTCCCTATCCCTGTTTCTGATGCTTCTAGGTTCTCCTGTAGTATTAAGTTGTCCTTCATTGTTTCTACACCTTTTTTTCCCCTTGTTTTTTCATGATGTTCACGTTATTTTCTGGCTCTATTTGATTGCTGTGTTTCTGCTCTCTTCTATAGATTTGTTATGGTTTTATATATCTCTGTTTTCTCTCCTTTGTGTTGCTAGACTATGCCTGCTTAAGTGGATTTCGCTGTTAAGGAATTCTGACAGCCGAGCTCCAGTGATGTCACCTCTCTGCTGTGGTGGGCCCCAGGCTCCTTGCCGGAGTGTCCGAATTGGGGGGGTGGACTGGATTGTCTCTTGTTGGTTTCAGCTCCCGGTCGCTGGCATGCCGGCAGTCTCCAGCCACCCAGTAGCGCGGGCAGCGGATGGGCTGTCGCCGGCGGGTGGGTGATCTCTAGCCACACAGTTGCGCTTTCGGTCGTCGGCAGGCGAGCGTTCTCCAGCCATCAAGACATGCCGTCAGCAGGTGGGCTGGCACCGGCAGGAAGGTGGTCTCCAGTTGCCCAGTCACACTGGCAGCGGTCTGGCGTTCTCCAGCCACCCAGTCAGGAGGGCCTGGCCTCTAGTCCCCTGGTTTATCCTGCTAGTCCTGATTTCTCCTGCTAGACCAGATTTCTCCTGAGTGATGCTTCTCGGCAGCTCAAACTGTTCTCCGGGTCTGCCGTTTGTTGGGTGGGGAGGGTGTCTATTGTGAACCCTGGAACTCTATTGTTTTAATATTTTCCGCTTGCCCCTCGCCCCGCACTGGCTAGACAAGTTTCATTTTTGCCGCTGATGGGAAGGGGAGATGAAGGTCAGGTGCCTCTAGTTTTCCCCCAGTCTTTATGCAGACTTGCTCTGATTATCCCTCCCCAAAAAGCCTAGGAGAGATTTTATGCGAATTTTCCTCTGTATGTGAGATGAGCTGAGAAACACACACCTGTTTTATTGTTGCAATCTGTCTGGGAGTGGTGGTGGTTACTTCAGCTCTCCAAGATGGTGGCTGCTGGTTTCCTTTGTGGAGTTTCCACTTTGGGGGGATAGAAATGTACTGCTAACTTTCCCGTCTGAAATCCCAAATTCAGCTGGGGGCTCAGTGGATGCTCAGCCAGCAGGATTCCACAGAATCTGCAGCAACGTTTCTCCCTGCTTGCTGGTCGCTTCTCGGTGGTGCCTCACCATTTGTAGACACGGGGCAGGTCACGCGGATCAACTAACAAGTTAGTTTTTCATCGTTCTAACTCGTTATTCACCTGCGCAGTGGCAGGGTACACTGGGTGTGATACACTGTCTTCACAGTCATCTTGCAATGCCGAAATATTAGGATATGGATGCACCATTTACTGAAAACTGTTTCAGTACTAGGAAAAAATATGTATTTCAGGTGGATGAATATTTCTGAGATTAATTTTTTAAAAAGTGGATTATAAATCCACATACATGAATATGAATGAATTTAGGGAGTGCATAATAAGACACAAATATTTCATATTTTGAAAAATCCGGAGAGTATATATATATATATATATATATATATATATATATATATATATATACATATACACACACACACACACAGACATTAAAAACTAGCAATATATATGTCAATTGAAATTCATCATGTAATACATATCATCCACAGACCCAAAAATATTCATATACTTAACATGGATTTATGTATAATGTTGTTCAACTAGGAGGCTTAGCCATAGGTTGAATTTTCAGTTCCAACAGCATTTAGGAGGAGTGATCTCTTCTCAAAATTTGTATTTGCCAAGTCAGTCACCTCACAAAAATGTACGTGTGATACCAGGTACGATTCTATATGTGCATATAAAATTACATGTGCTGAATAGGCTACAGAGAAAGGGAGACAGGAATTTACATATTTGTTAACTTTCAAAACACACGGAGAACTATTTCAACAAAAAATTGACTAGATTTATAACTTCTAACCTATATAATGCAAAAGGCAATTCCAACTATACACCATGCCTCCTCTGAACTGCTTGTATTTCTATTCTGTTTGAGTTTTTATTCTCTATCATATTACGATTAGTAGTCAGAGTCTAGTAGGGTAGGGGTTAGAGTCAGGGATTCAGTATTTCGAATGGAAAATTGGAAAATGAATCCAATGTGTATGCAAATATGTGCTACACAAAATCTTCCCACTCCTCCAGAACAATGGCTTGACATTATCTTCGCCCCAAGTAAGACATAATTAGAGGAGAAGAGTTAGAAAATCAGTGAATACTTATCTGGAATGGAATATGCTAAGGAGTTCACTACCTTGGAGGTGGTAGAGGAGTTTCCAAAAGTAAGGGACAGGGTGAACACTCCACAAACATGGATCTCTGCTGGCCTAAAGACTTCTTGAGAAATTGCCTCTGAGTTTGGTCACTTGAAACATATGTTGTTATCAGGAGCTTTAGCTTCCTTTGTAGTGAGATCATCAAAGCTGGGTCTGCACCTATGTGACCTGTAAAACATAGTTTCTTATTTTCCAATGAACATGAGGCAGCAGTCCTGAATTTGATCTTTGTAGGTAAACTGTGGCCACTGGGTTCTAAGTGTCTCCCTGTGTGGACTGTGAAGCCATTTGTTCATCCTCCAATTTTCATGGTGTTTCTTGCTGCTACAATGGGAGTTTGGTATTTGCTTCATGAAATACACAAAGTTCAACTGGGACACAGTGCAGGAGGGAGTTCTGTCACGTGTGGTATTTCAATTTCTGCAGGAGAATGCACCAACCATGCTTCTATATCACATAGCTTGCCCCATTGACGATAGCAAATCGATTCTGAACATTGCCCTGAAACCTCTCCAAATAACAAGATGCCTTTACTTAGAAGGGACTGCTGGCTGCATCATGTCAGTCACAAGCCATTTGGAAGCCAATGGCAGATCCACATGGCCCCACCACAGATGTTTATCACTCACCTGCCTACCACTGCTCTAGGCCCACTAATAATCAGGCTCCAACTTATTGGCATCTCTGTTTTACACAATTTTCATTAAAACCAGTCAATCAAGGCAGTGTCTGTTATACTCATGATCAGCAACAGGAAATCCAAAGGTTCTCCTGTGCCAGCTGGTCATGGAAATTTCAAAAATTTCATGGTATTTTTCTAGCCATATTTCAACAATGAAGGTGGAGGCACTGTGAGTTTCAGTTCATTCCAGAACCATTAATGTTGACGAAGCTCATTTCAATGAAAGCTCTGGAGAAATCTCACAGGCAATGCTTCCCAAAGAATGGCCAAAAGGTCAAATGAAGCCAGGCCCATTGAGTTCTACAATGTGAGGTCCATGTGACTTTTGACTCTCAACTACGGCTGCCAAGTCTTTCAGAAGAAAATTATGTGATATCTTGGCTGTGATTCCCAGTGCTCTGTTGAAAGCCACCCTGGGCCTTGATCTCAGTTTCCAAGGGCGACTCTCATGCATGGCCTTCTAAAATCCCAACACAATTAATGGCAATACTTTTCTGAGGTCAATTCCAGAACTCAGTCTCTAAGGGGAAAAACACCAGAGTTCATGTCAAGGTGGACCCAGTCATCTCTTCCAATCACCACACTAACAACCACAATTAAAACCAAAACAATCCCACATGGCCCTCATGTTCTTTTATATAGACACTCATCATAACCTATCGCTGGAAATTTCCACGAGGGGCGAAGCCCAAGACAGTCTCCTAAATAATCTCTCTTGCCCCTAATTTGCCTAAATTCAGGGTGGCCTGGACACCATTCCTGTGAACCAGGAGTGTTCAAATAGGCCTGCTGTTAATACTTCTCTGCTTCTCCAATTTGAGGCGTATTGACTGTGCAGTTTGGATTCTTTATGTGAATTGTAGTCACGGGAAAACTCAAGCAATTTAGGGATATGAAGAAATGATTTGGCCCAATGGATCCCTATTCTAACTTGATGGAGGTCAGGAACCTTACAGAGAATGGGGAGAGACTTCATCCACAATAACTGCACTTTTGGCCATTTTTGTTTTGGATGCACACATGTGATGTTTCTTTAGATTCTTCAGGGGTTGAGAATCTAAGCCACAGCCTCACACAGGGCCAAGAGGCTGATTCAGACACTTCCATTTTCAAAGGAATTAAGCAAATATCCACAGGTGATGTCCATTCATTTCCATTTGAACCTGTTTTCTTCAGGCTTCACAAACGGATGTCTTGAGGCAAAGACCTTCCTGACATTCAGGGCAACAGAACAATAGGTAAGCAAAAGGCCCAAAGCAGGGTTTCTCCACTGAGACTATCATGGTCACACTTATATCTGAGTTTTCTGAGATGCTCGACATTCCCTTTAGCTATCCAGTACATGGCCATGTCACAGGGCTTGGAACTGCTACATATCTTGGACACAAAACCATGAGCCTATTCTGGAGAGTAGCCAGAATTCATGAAGAATGCAGGAATTTTGGAAGATACCACATGTTGCCCATCGATCAGGCAAGCTGAAATCCATTCATAAATTCGGCAGGATGAATGCTGGGAAGCTTTCTGCTAGACAGGAGACAACAATTGATGCATTCAGTTTTCTAATATCTAAAACCATGCACATAGTGGGATACACAGACATAGAAACACTTGCTTGCCAAACGACTTACTATAAACAGTTCACTCCAAACCAAACAAACCACCTTTCCTACCTATTCTCAGAACATGAGACAAAACCACAAACCCACACCGACAACCACAGAGGCACCACCTTCTACAAAGTATGTCTGTGACTATCCAGAGTGTCTTCTGACTGGTGGGCCAACTTATGTTCCCCGGAAAACACCAACTCTGTGAACTTGTCAGGAGCCAGCGGTGAGCCACTATCTGCTTTCTCAGGAAAGGCCCCTCTTCTGAGTTTTCCTGGCAGTTGGCCATCCTCATATCTGTAGGTACCATGAAAGACTGACTCTGTCCTTGGTAAATCCAAACAAGTGAGCCCACTGGGACTGGGACTGGGACAGGCTCTTGGTACCTTGCTTCCTGGATCCCAAGTACCGAGAGTTCCATGACCAAGGAAGTGAGGTGAGGTCACTTCCTTCAGGAACTGAATGAGGTCACTGCTTTGGCAACCACTTTGTCCTAACAGTTGCTTCCAAGGGTCCCATGAGATCGAGGCTTCTCCTACTTCCTGTGACACTTTCACAAGTTAGAATGGTATATGAACCATAGGCACCCAGGAACAGGTCTCCAAAAAGGACTGTTTGTGTCCATCTTCTCTACATTATGAACAGAGAGGCTGATTCAGACACAACCCTTCATCCTGACCAGGTTGTTTGCAATGGAAGATGACGTTTGCTCTCTCAGGTCCTTCATGGCTGCCTACATCTTCTCCAGGGATCACTTCTTCATGGACCTTTGAGTTTTACAACAGGTGGAAGATTCTCTACATTCCTGTATTGTAAGACCAACTTGGTCCCTGCTCTTCTGTAAAGTTAGATTGAGGGAACAGTGTATGGTTAGGGTTAATAACAGGTTTGATTTGGGTTAGGAATTATTCTAATTGATGAATAATGGTATTGGGAACCTGTGATATTTATAAGAATATATAGGTGAAATATAAGTATGAAAACAAAAATCTAGGTAAGATTTGAAGCCCAGAAGGGCATTGTGCTATTGATTGGGATACTTAGCTTTGATATACGTTCTGCACAGGTGTTTCAGATAAATCGATAATCAATGGCATAGGACCTTGTACCTTGGATGATTGAATGTAGAAGTGAACATCCACTAGAACAGGGATAGTCGGTAGGATTAGGAAGATATTCGATAAGTTTCAGAAGAAGACTGAGTACAGAATTTGGACCAAAAGTTCTTTAGCAATAGTGTATCGGGTAGAGAGTGAATGTAAATGTCAGCACACGTGAAGGGTCAGTCACAATGGTGAACTGGGGAAAATATTTAGGTAAGCAGACATCAATAGAGACATTAGGAAATCAGGCAAAGTATAAATTGAGTGATAGGATTAGACATTTGCAACAGGGTTGAGGTTCAAAATATAGTCTTAAGAAGAAACAAATATGTAGTCACCAATAGGATTGACATTTGAGAGCATTAGGCACACTGGACATGAATGTTTTCAGTAATCTATGCTCACTTTTCATTTAGGCTTTGATACAATCATAAGTGTGACCTCTTTTTTTTGTGTCCAGAATATTACTGTGATAAAATGTATATGTAGATTAGGTGACATGAGTATTTCTTCCACCATTTCTGGGAGCAACATTTTGAAGATGAAAAAATTAGTATTGGGGTTACAAATAGATTTACTCTGTGTCTATGAACATAGAGATAATTTATGAATAGACGATACTGTGATTAAATATTATAACTTGTTCCAACTTTAAATATTCGATTGAATTGATATCTGAAAATAAACAGAAAATCGTATATTTATTTGCAATCATTCATTCCAACCAGAAATACATCTAATGGTAATATTAGGGTTATGGTTTATCATGAAGAGTGTGTCAGTTTTTCTTCAAAATGATTATGGAAATCGAAAAAAAAAGCGTTTGGAAAGAAGTCTCATGAAAAAACAATCAAGTAACCTGGAGGAATACATGTGTTCTGAATCAGGAAATGATTGAAAGTGAATCAAAATCCTATAAATTATTGAAGTTGTTGATGAAATATATATCCTATGATGTGTATAAACTGAACAAATAGTAATGTACCAGTGTTGAATAAAATGAACTTCAACATAGACATCATATCCAAGAGGAATCTAGTTGCATTGATGTTAAACTGGGTCAGTTACTGTAGAAATATTAGGATTGTATGCACCACTCACTGAAGTTAGTTTTCAGTACTATAAAACAAATATGTAATTCAGGTGGATGAATATTTCTGAGAATAATATTGTGAAAAGTTGATTATAAATCCACATACATGAACATGAATGAATTTAGGTAGTATATGTAAGACACATATATTTCATATTTTGAAATATTTGGAGAGTGTATATATATATATATATATATATATATATATATATATATATATACACCCACACACACACACACACAACACACACACCCAGGCAATAAAATGTAGCAATATATATGCCAATCGAAATTCATCATGAAGTATATATCATCCACAGATGCAAAAATATTTAATTTACTGAACATGGATTTATGTATAATGTTGTTCTACTAGGAGGCTCACCCATAGGTTGAATTTTCTGTTCCAACAGCGTTTAGGAGGAGTGATCTCTTCTCACAATTTGTATCTTCCAAGTCAGCCACCTCACAAGAATGTACATCTGATACCAGGTAGGATTCTATATGTGCATATAAAAATACATGTGCTGAATCGGCTACAGAGAAAGGGAGACAGGAATTCACATATTTGTCAACTTTAAAAACACATGGAGAACTATTTCAATTAAAAATTAACTAGATTTATAACACCTACCCTATATCATGCAAAAGGCAAGTGCAACTATACACCATGCCTCCTCTGAACTGCTTGTATTTCTATTCTGTTTGGGTTATTTTTCTCCATCATATTAGGATTTGTCATCAGAGTCTAGGAGGGTATGGGTTAGTGTCAGATGGCCCGGCTGGCAGGACACATCAACTTGGGTGTCGATCCTAGTTGGGGAGGAATGAAGGGACAAGAGACACGAGAGATGACAGCAAGACAGGAGTTCTGATCATGCTGCAAACTTTTATTATTCTCAGAGGGTATTTATATGCTGCGGATGGGAAAGCTCTCTTATCGGCAGTTGCTGGATGTCTTCACAGGGTGAGATAACCTCAGGATGTTTCAGGTAGACAGATGGTAGCCGGATGTCAAAAGGAGATAGATGGCTGTGGGATGTCTCCCAGGCAGGTTGTGTCCCAGGGGGATGTTTCTTGTGTCAGTCTATTTTTTGAAGGAGAACTTCCTTCTAGCCCCTGACATCTCCCCTTTTGTTATATAAAATATTCGACCATACCTTACAGGCCATGGATTTAGGGGGTGATAGTGGCTCTGTTTCTCTAGGATGCCTTAGAATATCTCCTGATTTGAGCGAGCATCTTTCCTAGAAGATTTTGTGTTGGCTTTGGCATGTTTTTGGAGGAGACGTCTTTGAGGGGATAGCATGCCAACCGCCATGCACCAGAGCGTGTCATTCAGAGGTCTTGTGTTTGGGGATCCGTGGATCCATCCTCCTGCAGTCCTTCCTGGACCCTCCGTTATTATGGCCTAACGTGCTCATTCCAAGGGTGTGTCCTCCCCCAAGCGGAGGGGCCCATGGAGAACGAACCCTTATTGCAAGGGTAGAAGATGGTTGCTCAGAGCTGTTACTTATAGTTTTCTGTAAGAAAGAGAGATCTGTGGGGATGTAAACTTAATAAGCCTGTGAGAAGGGTTGAACATTCTTTTAAATGTTGGCAGTGCTGTCTTCCATCTCCAGACCATGATAGTGGACCTGTATGGGCTTAGAAACCAAAATATTAATCTGTTCTTTAATAAATTGTACCAGCCTCTTTATAATGCAGGGGCCTATGGACACCATTAAAAGTAAACCCAACAAAGGGACTAATAGGGGAAGAAGGTAGGGTAGAAATCCATTATGCCCAATCCAGAGGGGATTTTCAAATAGTTCCCTTTGTCTCTTTTCTGGATCTTCTTGAAGCTGCTTAATTTTAATGCGTACTATGCCTGATTTATTGGCATAAACGCAACATCGTTCCCCTAAGGCTAAGCAAATACCACCCTGGTTAGCTGTCAGCAAATCTAAGCCCCGTCTGTTTTGAAGGAACACTTCTGCCAGGGAATTTATTTGGTCCTGCAAATCTTTAAAGGTTCCTGATAAAGTTTGTACATAATTTATAAGTTGTTGAGACAGGCGATGGTAAGAGTGAATAGCCGTGCCTAAGCCACTGTACCTGTGCCCACAGCAGCTGTTATTCCAAGGCTGGCAATGAGTGGTAAAGCCTGTATTGCCCACCTATGTCTTTTGACTAAAGTGTCTAGGCTAGAAATTGGTAGAGGTTCATCTCCTGGGACAATAGTTATATCAGGGAGTAATAAAGCAAGAACACAACCAATGGTCCAATTCGCTGGAAGCGTGGGAAGGCCGAGTTTCCTCCACACATAAAAACTGTGCCATTGGAGGAACAAAGAGATGGGGTGGGTGAGGAATAATTTTATACTGTTGAGCAATTTCCAAAGGAAGTAAGTCGAACATCAGTATCATAGGTATTATTCTGCATCGCGCCTAAAAGAAATAATGTAAAAGTGCCTATAGGCTGTACTTTAAAGGGAAATCCGGGTTGGCATGTATTATCATTGTCCATGATAGAATTAATAGGAACTGCCATAGGCATGATTGCCTCTGCTGTCATGCAGAGCCAGCAATCACCAGCAAGGGTGGGGTTCGAATTATTAAGCTAGGAGAATGTAGTTTGCAAAATATCTAATGTATTGGTATCTAAACCTGGGAACTGGGATTTAGGCTACATTAAGGGATGATATGTGAGCTCAGGGATTTGGGGTTTCAAAAGTTTGATTATCTGAGGATGCTTGACAGAATAAGTGGGTCCTCCACCATCAGAGACCCCTGTAGGGGCCTTAATGGGCCAGTAGGAACCTTTTCCGACAGTGCCTTGGCACCCAGCTGACTGTAGCTTGGTGTATTTGCCATCTCCTCCATGGTCAAAGAGAATGGGGGTATAATAAATAGTGGTCCCCCTGCTGCATGAGTTTTAGTTAGGGAGGCTTCAAAAAATTGTTCTCCCTGTTTATTAACACAAAGTGAAGCCGACACATTACAAGAGACATGCATCGCCTGGGTATGCGTACAAGTTGCAGAACAATTTTGGAGAGCTTTACTTGTACTAGGGGGAATAATCTTTGGCTTGTTAACACATACCCATTTAGGCTGATGAACTCCTCCGAGATTATGGTCAACCTTGGCACGGAGGTAAGTCACCTTAGTCATGCAGTCAGCAGTCTGGGTCCAACTAGTGGGAGCCTCAGTCCAAAATCCTCCTTTGCATTCACGGGGGGGGGGCAAAAAGGTACTCCATGATGTTGGAAATTGGAGGTCCAAGGTCTCCGTGTTCAAACCTGTTCAGCAGAAGTGCCTTAAGCAGGATCCTCGCACAGATTGTTGGCTGTATCTGAAATGGAGGAAAATTTGTCCTCAGGGGGAGGGCCTCCGTCCCTGGGTTGAGGTAAGTAATTTACCTGTTTAACCAGGCATTCTGGTAACCATCTTGGGGATGCTTGCTCTTGGTCCAAAACACAAGCTGAGCCTCATCCCCTGATGAGGATAGGATCTGGGCGTTTTCATTTATTTGTAATGGGATTGCACCACATAACAGGCGAGCGAACAGAATTGGACGAAGGATGCCAGTGTCTGTCTGTGGCCAAATGGCCTTCACTGTCTAAGGTAAGAAAAATAAGGGCAAATAGTGCATGGTTAAGGCGATCCCTGGGAGTGGTAAATACAAGGGCGGAAGCCTTAAGACGGGATAGCCAAGTCTTTAAGCTAAGCTGGGCAAGTTCCACATGCCTTGGCCCTGAGAGTTGTATGGAATTTCAGTAGTATGACAAAATTGCAAGGTAGCACAAAACTGTTTAAACTTGGCACTGGTATATGCAGGACATTTATCTGTTTTAATATGTATTGGTTTACCCATTACGAAAAAGGCTGAAACAAGATGAGAAAGGACAACTTTGGTAGCCTCTCCAGAATGTGGTGATGCAAAACTAAAGCCGCTGAAAGTATCTATAGAAACGTATATATATTTGGTTTTTCAAAATTCAGGAAAATGAATAACATCCATTTGCTAAACCTGATTGGGCTGTAATCCTCGGGGGTTAACTCCCAAGTGTTGAATGGGGAGGGAGACAGTGCAACCAGGGCATGCTTTTACTATTTCTCATGCATGTTGCCTGGTAATTTTCCAAAGTAATCGATGGCTCTGGGAATTTAGATGGTGAAGATTTTGTAACTCCATGGCCTTTTGAATGGAGCCAACAAAAATTGGAAAGATGGAACGTGTTGCTGCATCAGCTTGGGCATTACCTTGTGTTAGAGGGCTCAGAAGGTCAGAGTGTGTCATGATGTGTCCTAAGGAAAATGCATGTTTTCTGGCCTGAATTAGCTGCTGAAGCTGGTGAAACAGAAAGGGGGAATTGGAAGAAGCCATAATGGTGGGTGAAATCTCCAGCAGGGGCACAGAAAGAGCAATGTAGGCACTGTCTGTATAAATATGAACAAGATTATCAAAAAAACTTTATGAAAACTTGTGTTATGGTGAACAATTCCACAAACTGAGCTGACTGATAGACAGTATCAAAGGTGGTAGGCTTGTTATTGACAACAAAGACTGCACGGCCATTACTGGAACCATCTGTAAAGACAGTAAGTTCTTGAGGAATGGGAGCCTTTTGAGTAATTTTGGGAAAAATAAATGAATGTAACTGGACAAAATTTAAAACGGGGTCATTGGGGATGTGGTTATGAATTGTTCCCAAAAAGCCTGATAGGGCAATACCCCATTGATCCATGTCTCTAGTAAAAATTGTAGTAAGGGTTTGGTCCTTAGTATATGGAATTAAAATATTATCAGGGTCTTTGCCAAAATGTTGTCGAGAAAGCAAACGACCTTTAAAAATAAGAGAAGCTACCTGAGCAAGATAAACAGTAATAACCTTGGAGGATGTGGTGGATACAAGGACCAAAAGCAAGGGGCAGCCTTTATTTTTAAAATGTGGATCTCGCTGCCAAAATATTTCTGTGGGTGTATGAGGAGTGTGGAAAATAACCAGAACCAGAGGAAGGTTATAAGAAATTTGTGTAACAAACTTTTGGGCAATGGCTTCTGTGGCTTGGTTTAATGCATGTCATGCCTCGGGAGTAAGCTTTTGAGGGGAGGAGGGGTGGGAATCACCTATCAAAATATCATTAAGGGGCATAAGTACACAAGTGGGTAATTTTAAATATGTTCCTAGCAATTGAATATCCCCCAGTAATATTTGAAAAATCATTAAGTGTGTGAAGATGGTAAACACATAGTTGTATTTTAGGAATTTGGATCTGATTATCTTGAAGTTTAAGGCCCAAATAGGTATAAGGGTCCTGTGTTTGAAACTTATCTGGAGCTATCTGTAGTCCCAAGGTAGTGAGGTTTTGTAAAAGTCCAAGTAACAATTATTAAGGTCATGGGTATTAGGTGCAGCAATTAACAAATCATCCATATAATGTAAAATATAATTTTGTGCTCATCGCTCTCTCACAGGGTCTACTGCTTGAGCAACGTGTTTTTGGCAAAGACTAGAGCTGTTGGCCATACCTTGGGGAAGAACCTTCCATTGAAATCTCTGCATAGGGCCCTGAAAATTAATGTGAGGGAGACTAAAGGCAAAATAGGGTCTATCCTCAGGATGTAAAAAGATGGTAAAAAAGCAATCTTTTAAGTCAATAACCATTTTACAATAGTTTTTTGGAATCGCCACTGGTGTGGGAATGCCTGGCTGTAGTGCTCCCATCGGGCGCATAACTTTATTAATGGCACACAAATATTGTAAAAGGCACCACTTGCCTGATTTTTTCTTGATAATAAAAATAGGAGTAATCCATGATGAGGTTGAGGGCTTTACATGGCCGGCTGCAAGCTGTTCCTGCACTAACGTGGAGGCAGCCTCCAATTTTTCTTGGGTAAGGGGCCACTGATCCACCAACACAGGAGTCTGAGTCTCCCAAATAATTTTATCTGCATGGGGTACAGGAGGGTCAGGGACTGACACTAAAAATCTGAATACACAAGTCCACATGTATTTGTTTTTGTATGGGTTGTATAGCCTCCACCAGTCCTTGTTTCAGTATCCCCAGGCCTGTACCAGGAACAAAATTCATAGGAAGCATTTGATGAGTCACCATGGAATTGGGACTGGCGAGAATAACTTCCAATAACTCAAAATATCTCCTCCCTATACGTTAACAGGGAGGTCAGAATCAACGAAAGGAGTGACAGTTGACTTATTACCATCTTTAACAGTGCAGCTAATAGACCTAGAGCTGACCAGAGGATTTTTTTATTTTCCTATCCCTTTAAGGTCAGTCAAGGATGGAGTGAGGGGCTAACCTGATGGCTTGTATTTTTGAGAAATAATTGTGGCATCAGCTCCAATATCTAGAACTCCTTGGAATTCCTTTCCTTCAGTAAGTAAGGTAAGGGTGGGTCTATTGTGAGAAATGGGCTGAACCCAATACACATCAGAGAAGACCAAGAAGGCAGTCCCCCGAGGTAGGTTTGGGTTTTGGAAATGCCTCCTGAATCCAAGGGAAGGAGAATTAATTGTGCAAGTCTTGTTCCTGCTGGGATGGCGGTAACTCCATTAATAGCAGTGGCCAGTATTTTTATTTCTCCAGTGAAATCATTATCATTAATGCCAACGAAGACCTGAACACCTTGTATGGTAGTGGAGGTTCTTCCAAGATTAAGGGCACATGTATGAGATGGAGGGGGACCCATAATTTCATTGGGTATTATCTGGGGCCCTTGCATTGGGTCTAATATTGTATTTGTGGCAGCACAGAGGTCCAATTTTGTGCTGCCTGGGGTGGCTAGTTGGAGGGAGGCAATTGTGGAGAAGGATTTTGTGGTAGGTTGGGAGTTTAGGAGGGAACAAACTTTATTGCTCCTGTGTTTGTCGTGGGGGATGTTGTGGCCAGGGGCTGGCCCCGCAGGGAGTTTCCCGAGAAGTAGGAAGAAATAGGCTGTGTGAGGGCATTTGTCTTAGATCTACACTCACTGGCCCAGTGATGACCTTTACCACTTCTATGGAAAAGGGTAGCTGGGGGCGGTTAAGCCCCAGTTTGAGGAGACGCTATTCCTAGGCTTTGTTTGCCTGTGGGACACTCACATGCAAAATGGCCAGGTTGTTTACAAGTAAAGCAAGTACGTGAGCCAGGATTGTGAAAGGCCTTGGTAAAGGCGGTCCCTAAAGCCAGACCCATGGCATGGGCTGCACCCACGTCTGCACAGAGTCTAATAACTTCAGAAAGTTTCCCTTTATCCTTATGTGGTTGAAGAACATTCTGACATGCTGGGTTAGCATTTTCAAAGGCAAGATGTTTTACATAGGTGCTTTCACCTTCGCTTGGTAAATCCTATAGGCTGTGGCACGGTCCTGAGAGGTCGCGGGTGTTCTGAATGGTAGAGAGCTGCTTCCTTCTCCAAGATAGCGTCCTCCCCAGGGGTCAATGTGTCTCTGGGATTTAAAACTGGATAAAGGTGGTTTTTAATCATTGGAGCCTTATTAATTAGGGTCGTATTTTGAGGGGGACCAGGAAGGTTCTCAGGGTCCTGGGAAGACTGAGAAGGTTCTATGTCTATACTAATGATGGGCATGCAGAGGGGGGACGAGAGGTCTTTTGCATAATCTCTTCCCCAATCCTGACAAGTTGTAAGGTACCATTGTCAAAGTGAAAACTTTTAAGAATTTCATTAATTACGTTCCAGTAAGAAAAGGTGGGAACTGGCATTTTTTCTGGGCCAAAGGATTCATAATAATCTTTTAAACAGTCTCCTACTCTAAGCCATTTTTGCCATCAATGGTCCCTTCAAGAGGAAACCATGGACACAATTCTCCTATGTATGAAAAGAAAAATTTTAAGTCCTTTTTCTTAACATGTGCCCCTCATGTCTTGAAGGACTCCTTGAGGCCTGAAATAAACAAATCATGTGACGATACTGCTTGTCACATGGTGCGTCACTCACCGTGCATCATCCCCACCTTCCTCCTGGATATGTCTCCGGGTGGTGTCTGCTGAGGCGATCGTGAGCTCCTCTTGACCAAGTCTTCCAGGAGGAAGGGGTTCCCCCTCAGTCAAAGGCTTGAGCCCCAGTCGGTGGGCGCCAGATGTCCCGGCCGGCAGGACACATCAACGTGGTCAGCGAACCTAGATGGGGAGGAATGAAGGGACAAGAGGCATGAGAGATGAGAGCAACACAGGAGTTCTGATCAAGCTGCAAAATTTTATTGTTCACACATGGGTATTAATATGCTGGATATGGGAAAGCTCTCTTATCAGCAGTTCCTGGATGTCTTCACAAGGTGAGATAACTTCAGGATGTTTCTGGAAGAAAGATGGCCACAGGATGTCTCAGGGACATATATGGCTACAGGATGTCTTCCAGACAGGATGTCTCCTGGGGGCTGTTTCTTGTAAGTGTCAGGCTGTTCTTTGAAGAAGAATTCCTTCTACCCCTGACAGTCAGGGATTCAGTATTTCGAATGGAAAATTCGAAAATGAATCCAATGTGTAGGCAAATATGTGCTACCCAAAAATCTTCCCACTCTCATTCAGAACAATGCCTTGACATTTCCTTCACTCCAAGTAAGACATAATTAGAGGAGAAGAGTTAGAAATCTGTGAATACATATCGGTAATGGAAAATGCTCAGGAGTTCACAACCTTCGAGGTTGTAGAGGAGTTTCCAAAAGTAAAGGACAGGGTAAAAACTCCAAAAACATGGAGCTCTGCTGGCCTAAAGACTTCTTGAGAAACTGCCTCTGAGATTGGGCACCTGAAATATATGTTGATGACAGGAGCTTTAGCTTCCTTTGTAGTGAGACCATCAAAGCTGGGTCTGCATCTATATGACCAGAAGGACATGGTTTCTTTTTTTCCTATGAACATGAAGCAGTAAGGCTGAATTCTCTCTTTATAGGTAAACTGTTGCCACTGGGGGCTAAGTGTCTTGCAGTGTGGACTGTGAAGCCATTTGGTCATCCTCCACTTTGAGTGGTGTTTCTTGCAGCTGCACTGGGAGTTTGGTATTTGCTTCACAAAATACGAGAAGTTCAACTGGGACACAGTGATGGAGGGAGTTCTGTCATGTGTGGTGGGTAAGGGTCTGCAGGAGAATGCACCAACCTGGCTTATATCCCACATAGCTTGCCCCCTTGACCACAGCAATCTGATTCTAAACATTGCCCTTCAACCTGTCCATATAACAAGATGCCTTTACATACAAGGGTATGGGTGCTGCACTATATCAGTCACAAGGCATTTGAAAGCCAATGGCATATCCACATCAGCCCACCACAGATGTTTTAACACACACCTGCACACCACTGCTCTAGGCCGACTACTCATCAGGCTCCAAGTTACTGGCATCTCTGTTCTACACCATTTTCATGAAACCCAGTCAATCAAGGCACTGTCTGGTACATTCATGATCAGTAATAGGACACCTAAAGGTTCTCCAGTGCCACCAGGTGATGAGAATTTCCAAACTTTAATGATATTTATCTAGGCATTTTTCATGGATGAAGTTGAAGGCACTGTGGGTTTCAATTTATTCAGGAACCATTAAATGGAGAAGAAGCTCATTTCAATGAAAGCTCTGGAGAATTCTAACAGGCAAGGCTTCCCAAAGACAGGCTAAAAGGTCACATTAAGCCAGGCATTTGAGGTCTACAATGTGAGGTCCATGTGTGTTTTGACTTGCAACGATGGCTGCCAAGTCTTTAAGAATAAAATCATGTGATGTCCTTCTTGAGATTTCCAGTGCTCTTCGGAAAGCCTCCCTGGGCCTAGATCTCAGTTTCCAAGGGCGACTCTCATGCGTGGCCTCCTAAAATCCCAACACAATACATGGCAATACTTCTTTGAGGTCAGTTCCAGAACTCAGTCTCTAAGGGGAATCACATAAGGGTTCAAGCCCAGGTGGACATATCCATGTCTTCCAACGGCCACAAAAATGACCACAATTAAAACCAAAACACTCCCACATGACACACCTGATGCAAAGACCTTCCTGACTTTCAGGGCAACAGAAGAATCGGTAAGCAAAATGTCCAAAGCAGGGTTTTTCCAATGAGGCATTCCTGGTCTCACTGATATCTGAGCTTTCTGAGATGCTCGCCATTCCCTTCAGCTATCCAGTACATGGCCATGTCACAGAGATTTGAGGTGGTACATATATTTGACACAAAACTATGAGCCTATTCTGGAGAGTGCACACAATTCAGGAAGAAAACAGGAACTTAAGAAGTTAGCAGGTGTTCCCCATCGATAAGTCATGCCGCAGTCCATTCATGAATTGTGCAGGATGAAAGCTGAGAAGCTTTCTACTAGACAGGACTCACCAATTGATGCATTTTCTTTTCTAATGTCTACAACCAGGGACACAGTGGTATAAACAGACATAGAAACACTCGCCTTGTCAAATGACTTACTAGAAACAGTTCCCTCCAAACCAAACAAACCGCCATTCCTACCTATTCTCAGAATATGAGACAAAACCACAAACCCACACCCACACCCACAAAGACACCTCCTTCCCCCATGTAGGTCTGTGACTATCCGGAGTGTCCTCTGACTGGTGGGCCATACTATGTTCCAATGAAATGGCCTGTCCTGTCTCAGATCTGGTCTCCTTGGCCAACTCTGTGAAGTTGTCAGGAGCCAGCAGTGAGCCACTACCTACTTTCTCAGGAAAAGCCCCTCTTCAGAGCTTTCCTGGTTTTGGCCGTCCTCACATCAGTAGGTAGCAAGAATGACTGACTCTGTCCTTGGTAAGTCCAAACAAGTGAGACCACTGGAACTGGGACTGCCTCTTGGTGCCTGGCTTCTTGGATACCAAGTTCAGAGAGTTCCATCAACAAAGAAGTGAGGTGAGGTCACTTCCTTAAGGAACTGAATCAGATCACTGCCTTGGTAACCACTTTGTCCTAACAGTTGCTTCCAAGACTACCATGAGATGGAGGCTGCCCCTACTTTCTGTGACACTTTCACAAGGTAGAATGGTATATCAACCATAGGCACCTAGGAACAGCTCTCCACACCAACCTGGTTTGGTCCATCTTCTCTACATTAAGAAGAGAGAGGCTGATTCATAAACAACCCTTCATCCTGACCAGGTTGTTTTCCATGGAAGCTGACTTTTGCTCTCTCAGGTCCTTCATAGTTGTCTACATCTTCTCCAGGGATCATTTCTGCATGGGCCTTGAGGTTCTCAGGAGGTGGAAGATCCCCTACATTCCTGTATTGTAAGACCAACTCTGTCCCTGCTCTTCTGTAAAGTTAGATTGAGGGAACAGTGTATGGTTAGGGTTAATAATATGTTCAATTTGAATTAGGAATCATTCTGCTGGATGAATAATGGTACTGGGAACCTGCGACATTTATAAGTATATATAGGTGAAATATATGTATGAAAACAGAAATCTAAGTAAGATTTGAAGCGCAGAATGGGGATGGGCCCTTGATTGTGATACTTAGCGTTGAATTATGTTCTGCACAGATGTCTGAGATAGATCGATATACAATGGCATTAGACCCTGTACCTTGGATTATTGAATGTATAAGAGAACATCCAGTCAAAAAGGGATAATGGGTAGGATTAGGAAGATAGTCAGTAGGTTTAAGAAGAAGAGTGAGTATAGGATTTGGAACAAAAGTTCCTTAGCAATAGGGTTTGGATTAGAGTGTGAATGTAAGTGTCAGCACAATTGAAGAGTCAGTCACAATGATGAACTGCGGAAAGTATGTAGGAAAGCTGATATAAATAGAGACATTATGAAATCAGGAAAAGTATAAAGTGAGAGATAGGATTAGATATTTTCAACAGGGTTGAGTTTGAATATATAATCTTAGCAAGAAACAAATATGTTGTCACAAATAGGATTGAATTTTGAGAGCATTAGCCAAACTTGATATGGATGGTTTTAGTAATCCATGTTCACTTTACATTTAGGCTTTCGTGCAAACATAAGTGTGACCATTTTTTTTTGTGTCCAGAATATTACTCTGATAAAATGTATATGTAGATCAGATGACATGAGTATTTCTTCCACCATTACTGGGAGCAAAATTTTGAAGACGTATAAATTAGTATTGGGTTTACAAAGAGGTGTACTCTGTGTCTATGAATATAGAGACAATGCATGAATAGACAATAGTGTGAATAAATAATATAACTGGTTCCACTTTAAATAATGGATTGATTTGATATCTGAAAATATATAAGAAATCTTATATTGATATACAATCATTCATTCCAACCAGTTATACATCTAATAGTAATATTAGGGTTATAGTTTATCATGAAGGGTGTGTGAGTTTTGCTTCAAATTTGATTATGGAAATCGAAAATAATATGTTTGGAATGAAGTCTCATGAAAAAACCAGTCAAGAAACATGGAGGATTACATGTGTTCTAAAGCAGAAAATGATTGAAAGTGAAACAAATGCCTATAATTTTGCTAACGTTTGGATGAAATATATATCCTATAATGTGCATAAACTGAAGAAATTGTAACATACCAGTGGTGAATAAAAATGAACATCAAAATACACATCATGTCCCATAGGAATCTACTTGCATTGATGACAAACTGGATCAATTATTGTAGAAATATTAGGATTTGTATCCACCATTCACTGAAGTTATTTTTCATTTCTAGGAAAAAATATGTATTTCAGGTGGATGAATATTTCCGTGAATAATCTTGTGAAATGTTAACTCTAAATCCACATACATGAATATGAATGAATTTAGGGAGTGTATAATAAGACACATATATTTTATATTTTAAAAAAATTTAGTGTGTGTGTGTGTGTATATATATATATATATATATATACACACACACACACACACACACACACACACACACACAGAGACATTAAAAATTAGTAATACATATGCCAATCGAAATTCACCATGAAATATATATCATCCACAGATCCAAAAATATTCATTTTACTGAACATGGATTTATGTATAATGTTGTTCAACTAGGAAGCTCACCCATAGTTTGAAATTTCAGTTTCAACAGCGTTTAGGCGGAGTGATCTATTCTCACAATTTCTATCTGCCAAGTCAGCCACCTCACAAGAGTGTACCTGTGGTACCAGGTAGAATTCTATATGTGCATATAAAAATACATGTGCTGAATAGGCTACAGAGAAAGGGAGAGAGGAATTCACATATTTGTTTACTTTAAGTACCCATGGAACTATTTCAATTAAAAATTAACTTGAATTATAACACCTACACTTTATCATGCAAAAGCCAAGTCTAACTATACACCATGCCTCCTCTGAAATGCTTGCATTTCTATTCTGTTTGGGTTATTTTACTCCATCATTTTAGGATTAGTAGTAAGAGTCTATTAGGGTATGGGTTAGTGTCAGTTATTCAGTATTTCAAATGGAAAATAGGAAAATATATCCAATGTGTATGCAAATATGTGCTACAAAAAATTCCCACTATCATCCAGAACAATGCCTTGACAATATCTTCGCCCCTAGTAAGACACAATTAGAGAAGAAGAGTTAGAAAATCTGTGAATACATACCTGGAATGGAAAATGTTCAGGAGTTCACAACCTTGGAGGTGGTAGAGGAGTTTCCAAAAGTAAGGGACAGTGTAAACACTCCACAAACATGGAGCTATGCTGGCATTAA
Source organism: Callospermophilus lateralis (assembly GCF_048772815.1). Taxonomy (NCBI): domain Eukaryota; kingdom Metazoa; phylum Chordata; class Mammalia; order Rodentia; family Sciuridae; genus Callospermophilus; species Callospermophilus lateralis. The sequence goes on from NW_027512526.1 coordinate 226,028, forward strand.
GACTTCTTGAGAAACTGCCTCTGAGGTTGGACACTTGAAAAATATGTTGTTGTCAGGAGCTTTAGCTCCCTTTGTACGGAGACCATCAAAGCTGGGTCTGCATCTATGTGACCTGGAGGATATGGTTTCTTATTTTCTAATGAACATGAGGAAGCAGTGATGAATTCTCTCTTTGTAGATAAACTGTGGCCACTGGGGGCTAAGTGTCTCCCTGTGTGGACTTTGAAGCCATTTGGTCATTCTCCAATTTTCGTGGTGTTTCTTGCTGCTGCACTGGGTGTTTTGTATTTGCTTCACAACATACAAAGATTTCAAATGGGTCACAGTGCTGGTGGGAGTCCTGTAAGGTGTGGTGGGTCAGGGTCTTCAGGAGAATGCACCAACCAGGCTTCTATCCCACATTTCTTGCTCCCTTGACCATAGCAACCTGATTCTGAACATTGCCCTGAAACCTGTCCATATAACCAGATGCCTTTTCATATAATTTTCTGCTGGCTGCAACAAGTCAGTCACAAGCCATTTGGAAGCCAATGACACACCCACATGGCCACACCGCAAATATATTATCAGACAACTGCACACCACTGCTCTAGGCCCACTACTCAGCAGGCTCCAACTTACTGGCATCTGTGTTCCACACCATTTTCAAGAACTCCAGTCAATCAAGGCACTGTCTGGTACACTCATGAGCAGCAATAGGACATCCAATGGTTCTCCAGTGCCACCTGGTCATTGGGAATTTCAAAAATTTCATGGTATTTATCTATCCATTGTTCAAGAATGAAGTTGGAGGCACTTTGGGGTTTTCATTCATCCAAGAACCATTAAATGGTGAGGAAGCTCATTTCAATGAAAGCTCTGGAGAACTCTCACAGGCAAGGCTTTCCAAAGAGTGGTCAAAATGTCATATGCAGACAGGCCCATTGAGGTCTAAAATGTGAGGTCCATGTGTGTTTTGACTCTTAACTATGGCTGCCAAGTCTTTCAGAATAAAATCATGTGATATCCTGGTTGAGATTCTCAGTGCTCTGTGGAAAGCCACCCAGGGCCCAATCTCAGGTTTCAAGGGTGACTCTCATGCGTGGCCTCCTACAATCCCAACACAATTAATGGCAATACTTCTCTGAGGTCAGTTCCAGAACTCAGTCTCGACGGAGAATCACACCCGAGTTCAACCCCATGTGGACCCAGTCATCTCTTCCAACCGCCACACAAATGACCACAATTGAAACCAAAACATTCCCACATGACCCTCATCTTCTTCCATAGACACTCATCATAAACTCTTGCTGGAGGTTTCCATGAGGAGCGCAGCCCAAGGCAATGTCCAAAATATGCACCCTTGCCCGTCATTTGCCTAAAATGAGGGTGGCCTTGACACCCTTCCTGTGAACCAGGAGTGATCAAATAGGCCTGCCTTTAATACTGCTCTGCTTCTCCAATTTGAGGCCAACTGACTGTCAGGTATAGATTCTTTATGTGATTTGGCATCATGGGAGAACCCAAGCACTTCTGCAGGAGTTCAAAGAACTCATTTGACCCAGAGGATCCTATTCTCACTTGATGGAGGTTAGGAACCTAACAGAGGAAGGCAAGAAACTTCATCCACAATGACTGATATTTTTACCATTTTCGTTTTCAATACACACATGGGAACTTTCTTTATATCCATCAGGTGCTGAGAATCTAATCCATAGCCTGACCCAGAGGCAAGCAGCTGATTCAGACACATCCCTTTCGAAAGCAATTAAGCAAAGCACCACAGGTGATGCCCATTCATTTGCATTTAAAAACTGTTTACTTCAGGCTTCAAAAAGGAGTGGCCTGAGGTAAGGACCTTCCTGACATTCAGGGCAACAGAAAAATAGGTAAGCAGAAGGCCCAAAACAGTATTTCTCCACTGAGACTTTCCTGGTCACACTGATATCTGAGTTTCCTGAGATGCTCGCCATTCCATTCAGCGATCCAGTACATGGCCATGTCACAGAGCTTGGAGGTGTTACATATCTTGGACACAAAACCATGAGCCTATTCTGGGTAGTGGCCAAAATTTAGGAAGAAAACAGGAACTTAGGAAGATAGTAGGGGTTGCCCATCCATAAAGCAACCTGCAGTCCAGTCATAAATTGGGTAGGATGAATGATGGAAAACTTTCTTCTAGACAGGACATATCCATTGATGCATTCTCTTTTCTTATGTCTACAACCACGGACACAGTGAGATACACAGATATAGAAACACTCACCTTGTCAAACGACTTTTTAGAAGCAGTCCACTCCAAACCAAACAAATCGCCTTTCCTACCTATTCTCAGAACATGAGACAAAACCACAAACTCACACCCACACCCACAAAGGCACTTCCTTCCCCCAATATGTCTGTGACAATCCGGAGTGTCCTCTGACTGTGGACCATATTGTTACCCTGAACTGGCCTGCCCTGTCTCAGATCTGGTCTCCGTGGCCAATCTGTGAAGTTGTCAGGAGCCAGCGATGACCAACTACCTGTTTTCTTAGGAAAGGACCCTCTTCAGAGCTGTCCTGGCATTTGGCCATTCTCACATCAGTAGGTACCAAAAAAGACTCTCTCTGCCCTTGGTAAAACCAAACATGTGATCCCACTAGGACTGTTACTGGGACTGGCTCTGGATGCCTGGCTTCCTGAATCCCAAGTTCAGAGAGTTCCATCACCAAGTAAGTTAGGTGAAGTCACTTTCTTCATGAAATGAATGAGGTCACTGCCTTGGCAACCACTTTGTCCTAACAGTTGCTGCCAAGGGTCTCATGAGATGGAGGCTGTTCCTACTTTCTGTGACACTGTCACAAGTTAGAATGGTATATCAACCATATGCACCGGGGAACTTCTCTCCACACAGGCCTGCTTTGGTCCATCTTCTCTACATTAAGAAGAGAGAGGCTGATTCAGACACATCCTTTCATCCTGTCCAGGTTCTTTACCATGTCAGAAGACTTTTGCTCTCTTTGGTACTACATAGCTGCCTACAACTTCTCCAAGGATCATTTCTGCATTGACCTTTGAGGTTCTCAGCAGGTGGAAGATCCCCTACATTCCTGTATTGTAAGACCAACTCTATCCCTGCTCCTCTGTAAAGGTAGATTGAGGGAACAGCGTATGGTTAGGGTTAATAACAGGTTCGAATTCGGTTGGGAATCATTCTGCGGGATGAATAATGTTATTGGGACCCTGCGAAATTTAAAAGAATATATAGGTGAAATATAAGTTTGAAAACCCAAATCTATGTAAGTTTTGAAGCCCAGAAGTGTATTGGGCCCTTGGGTAGGATACTTAGCTTTGAATTATGTTCTGCACAGATGTCTCTGATTAATCGCTATACAATGGCATAGGACCTTTACCTTGGATGATTGAATGTCGAAGAGAACATGCAGTCAAAAAGGGATAGTCGATAGGATTAGGAAGATAGTCAGTAGGTTTAGAAAGAAGAGTGAGTATAGGATTTGGACAAAAACTTTTTTAGCAATAGGGTTTCGGGTAGAGAGTGAATGTAAATGTCAGCACATGTGAAGAGTCATTCACAATGATGAACTGGGGAAAATATGTAGGAAAGTAAATATCAATTGAGACAAAAGGAAATCAGGCAAAGTATAATGTGAGTTATAGGATTAGACATTTTCAACAGGGTTGAGGTTGAATATATAATCTTAGCAAGAAACAAATATGTAGTCACCAATTGGATTGACATTTGAGAGCATTAGGCAACCTGGACATGGATGTTATTACTAATCCATGCTCACTTTCCATTTAGGCGTTGGTACAATCATAAGTGTGATCTTTGCATTTTGTGTCCATAATATTACTGTAATAAAATATATATGTAGATCAGGTGACATGAGTATATCTTCCACCATTTCTGGGAGCAATATTTTGAAGACGTATAAATTAGTATTGGGGGTACAAACAGGTGTACCCTGTTTCTATGAATATACAGATAATGCATGAATGGAACATACTCTGAATAAAACATATACTCATTCCACTATAAATAATGGATTGAATTGATATCTGAAAAAATACAGGAAATCAAATATTGATATACAGACATTCATTACAACCAGTTATACATCAATGATAATATTAGTATTAGGATTTTCATGAAGAGTGTGTGAGTTTTGCTTCAAAATTGATTATGGAAATCGAAAATAATGTGTTTGGAAAGAAGTCTCATGAAAAGAGCAGTAAAGAAACATGGAGGAATACATGTTTTCAGAAGCAGGAAGTGATTGAAAGTGAAACAAATTCCTATATATTTTTGAACTTTTGGATGAAATATATATATTATGATGTGCATAAACTGAAGAAATAATAATGTCCCACTGTTGAATAAATATGAACGTCAAAATACATATCATGTCCCATAGGAATCTACTTGCATTGATGTTAAACTGGGTTAGTTACTGTAGAAATATTAGGATTTGTATACACCATTCACTGAAGTTAGTTGTCAGTACTAGGAAACAAATATGAATTTCAGGTGGATGAATAGTTTGGAAAATAATCTTGTGAAAAGTTGATTATAAATCCACATAAATGAATATGAATGAATTTAGGGCGTGTATAATAAGTCACATATATTACATATTTTGAAATATCTGGAGAGTATATATATATATATATATATATATATATATATATATATATATATAGAGAGAGAGAGAGAGAGAGAGAGAGAGAGAGAGACAGAGAGAGAGACAGAGAGAGAGACATTAAAAACTAACAATATATATGCCAATCAAAATCCATCATGAAATATATATCATCCACAGATCCAAAAATATTCATTATACTGAACATGGATTGATGTATAATGTTGTTCAACTAGAAAGTTCACCCATAGTTTGAAATTTCAGTTCCAATAGCATTTACAAGGAGTGATCTCTTCTCACAATTTGTATCTGCCAAGTCAACCACCTCACAAGAATGTACGTGTGGTACCAGGTAGAATTCTATATGTGCATATAAAAATACATGTGCTTAATAGGCTACAGAGAAAGGGAGAAAGGAATTCACATATTTGTTAACTTTAAAAACACATGGAGAACTATTTCAAAAAAAATTTGCAAGATTTATAACTCCTACCCTATATTATGCAAAAGGCAAGTCCAAGTATACACCTTGCCTCCTCTGAACTGCTTGTACTTCTTTTCTGTTTTTTGTTATTTTTCTCCATCATATTAGGATTAGTAGTCAGAGTCTAGTTTGGAATTGGTTAGGGTTAGAGATTCAGTGTTTTAAAGGGAAATTGAAAAATGAATCCAATGTCTATGCAAATATGTGCTACCCCAAAATCTTCCCAGTCTCATCCAGAACAATGCCTTGACATTATCTTTTACCAAAGTAAGATACAGTTAGAGGAGAAGAGTTAGAAAATCTGTGAATACATATCTGGAATGGAATTTGCTCAGGAGTTCACAACCTTGGAGGTGGTAGCAGAGTTCAAAATAGTAAGGCAAAAGGTAAACACTCCTCAAACATGGAGCTCTGCTGGCCTAAAAAATTCTTGAGAAACTGCCTCTGAGGTTGGGCACTTGAAATACATGTTGTTTTCAGGAGATTTAGTTCTTTTATAGAGAGACCATCAAAGCTGGTTCTGCATATATGTGACCTGTAAGACATGGTTTCTTATTTTTCATTGAACATGTGGCAGCAGTGCTGAATTATTTTTTTGTAGCTAAACTGTGGACACTGGGGCTAAGTTTCTCCCTGTGCTAACTGGGAAGACATTTGTTCATCCTCCACTTTTAGTGGTGTTTCTTGCTGCTGCACTGGGAGTTTGTTATTTGCTTCACGAAATAAAGGAGGTCAATTGGGACACATTGTTGGAGGGAGTTCTGTCACGTGTGGTGGGTGAGGGTTTGCAGGAGAATGCAATAACCAGGCTTCTATCCCACATAGCTTTCCCCCTTGACCATAGCAACCTGATTCTGAACATTTCCCTGAAACCTCTCCATTTAACAAGATGCCTTTACCTATTGGGTCTGTTGGCTGAAACCATATCAGTCACAAGCCATTTGGACGCCAATGGCAGTTCCACGTGGCCTCACCACAGATGTTTTGTCACACATCTGCTCACCACTGCTCTAGGCCCACTAATCAGCAGGCACCAACTAACTGGCATCTCTGTTCTACACCATTTTTATGAAACCCTGTCAATCAAGGCACTGTCTGGTATACTCATGATCAGCATCAGGACATCCAAAGGTTTTCCAGTGCCAACTGGTCATTGAAATTTCAAAAATTTCATGGTATTTATCTAGCCATTATTCAAGGAAGAAGTTGTAGTCACTGTGGGTTTCAATTCATTCAGGAACCATTAAATGTTAAGGAAGCTCATTTCAATGAAAGCTCTGGAGAACAATCACAGGCAAGGCATCCCAAATAGTGGCCAAAAGGTCACATGAAGCCAGGACCATTGAGGTCTACAATGTGAGGTCCATGTGTGTTTTGACTCTCAACTATGGCTGCCAAGTTTTTCAGAATAAAATCATGTGATATCCTGGCTGAGATTCTCAGTGTTCTGTGGAAAGCCACCCTTGGCATAGATCTCAGTTTCCAAGGGCGACTCTCATGCGTGGCCTCCTAACATCCCCACACAATTCATGGCAATACTTCTCTGAGGTCAGTTCTACAACTCAGTCTCTAAGGAGTATTACACCAGAGTACAAGCCGAGGGGGACCCAGTCATCCCTTCCAACTGCCACACAAATTACCAAAATTAAAACCAAAACATTCCCACATGGCCCTCATCTTCTTCCACATAGACCCTCATTTTAACCTCTGGCTGGAGATTTTCATGAGGGGTGCAGCGCAAGAGAGTGTCCAAAATAAGCTCCCTTGGCCCTCATTTGCCTAAAGTCAGGGTGGCCTGGACACCATTCCTGTGAACCAGGAGTGATCAAATAGGCCTGCCATTACAACTACTCTGCTTCTCCAATTTGAGGCCTACTGACTGTGGGGTTTAGATTCTTTATGTGAAGTGGAATCATGAGAAAACCCAAGCACCTCTGCATGGCTTTGAAAAACTCATTTTACCCAAAGGATCCCTATACTCACTTGATGATTGTCTGCAACCTAATAGAGGAAGGAGAGAGACATCATCCACAATGACTGAATTTTGCCATTTTAGTTTTGGATGCACACATGGGATCTTTCTTTATATCCATCAGGTGCTGAAAATATAAGCCACAGCCTCACACAGGGCCAAGAGGCTGATTCAGACACATCCCATTCAAAGCAATTAAGCAAAGAGCCACGGGTGATGCCCAATCATTTCCATATGAAAACTGTTTTTTTCATGCTTATCAAAGGGGTGGCCTGAGGCAAAGACCTTCCTGTCATTCAGTGAAACAGAAAAATAGGTAAGCAAAAGGCACAAAGCATGGTTTCTCCACTGAGACTTACCTGGTCACACTGATATCTGAGTTTTCTAAAAAGCTCGCCATTACCTTCAGCTATTCAGTACATGGCCATGTGACAGAGCTTGGGGTGGTACCTATCTTGGACACAAAACCATGAGACTATTCTGCAGATTGGTCAGAATTCAGGAAGAAATCTGAAACTTAGGAAGATAGTAGGTGTTGCCCATCGATAAGGCAACCTGCAGTGCAGTCATAAATTGGGCAGGATGAATGCTGGGAAGCTTTCTACTAGACAGGACACATTCATTGATGCATTCTCTTTTCTAATGTCTACAACCACGGACACAGTGTTATACACAGACATAGAAACACTTGCCTTGTCAAAAGACTATCTAGAAACAGTCCACTGCAAACCAGACATACCAGCTTTCCTACCTATTCTAAGAAAATGAGACAAAACCACAAACTCACACCCACAAACACAAAGCACCTCCTTCCCCCAAGTAAGTCTCTGAATATCCAGAGTGTCCTCTGACTAGCGGGCCCTACTATGTTCACCCGAAATGGCCTGTACTGTGGCAGATCTGGTCTCCTTGGCCAACTCTGTGTAGTTGTTAGGAGCCAGCGGTGAGTCACTACCTACTTACTAAGGAAAGGCCCGTCTTCAGAGCTCTCCTGATATTTGGCCATCCTCACATCAGTAGGTACCAAGAAAGACAGAATCTGTCATTGGTAAAACAAAACAAGTGAGCCCACTGGTACTGGGACTGGGACTGGCTCTGGATGCCTGGCTTCCTGGATCCCAAGTTCAGAGAGTTCCATCACCAAAGAAGTAAGGTAGGTCACTTCCTTCAGGAACTGAATGAGGTCAATGCCTTGGCAAACACTTTGTCCTAATAGCTGCTTCCAAGGGTCCCATGAGATGGAGGCTGCCCCTACTTCCTGTGACACTGTCACAAGTTAGAATGGTATATCAACCATAGACACACGGGAACAGCTCTCCACACAGATCTTGTTTGGTCCATCTTCTCTACATTAAGAAGAAAGTGGCTGATTCAGACACACCCCTTCATCCTGACAAGGTTGTTTGCCATGGAAGATGACTTTTGCTCTCTCAGGTCCTTCATAGCTGCCTACCTCTTTTCCAGGGATCATGTCTGCATGGACCTTTGAGGTTCTCAGCAGGTGGAAGATCCCCTACATTCCTGTATTGTAAGACCAACTCTGTCCCTGCTCTTCTGTAAAGTTAGATTGAGGGAACAGTGTATGTTTAGGGTCAATAACATGTTGGATTTGGTTTAGGAATCATCCTGCAGAATGAATAATGGTATTTTAAACTGCGATATTTACTAGAATATATATGTGAAATATAAGTGTGAAACTAGAAATCTAGGTAACATTTGAAGCCCAGAAGGGCATTGGACCCTTGATTGTGATACTTAGAATAAAATTACATTCTGCACAGAGGTCTCAGATAGATCAATATACAATGGCATAAGACCTTGTACCTTGCTTGATTGAATGTAGAAGAGAATATCCAGTCAAAAAAGGATAGTCGGTAGGATTAGGAAGATAGTCGGTAGGTTTAGAAAAAGAATGAGTATAGGATTAGGAACAAACGTTTATTAGCAATAGGTTATCGATTAGAGTGTGAATGTAAATGTCAGCACATGTGAAGAGTCAGTCACAATGATGAACTGGGGAAAATATGTAGGAAACAGATAGAAATAGAGCCATAATGAAATCAGGCAATGTATAAAGTGAGGGATAGGATTAGACATTTTCAGTAGGGTTGAGTTTGAATATATAATCTTAAGAAGAAACAATTATGTAGTCACCAATAGGATTGATATTTGAGAGCATTAGGCAAGCTGGACATGGATGTTTTTAGTAATCCATGTTTACTTTCCTTTTAGGCTTTGGTACAAACATAAGTGTGAGCTTTGCATTTTGTGTTCCGAATATTTCTGTGATTAAATGTATAAGTAGATCAGGTGACATGAGTATTTCTTCCAACATTTTAGGGAGCAATATTTTGAAGACATATAAATTAGTATTGGGGGTATAAAGAAGTGTACACTGCGTCTATGAATATAGAGATAATGCATGAATAGACCATACTGTGAATAAATAATATAACTCGTTCCACTTTAAATAATGGATTGAATTTTTATCTGAAAATATATAAGAAATCCTATATCGTTATGCAATCATTAATTCCAACCAGTCATACATCTAATGGTAATATCAGAGTTATAATTCATCATAAAGTTTATGTGAGTTTTGCTTCAAAAGTGATTATGGAAATTGAAAGTAATGTGTCTTGAAAGAACTCTCATGAAAAGACCTGTCAAGAAACATGGAAGAATACATGTGTCCTGAAGCAGGAAGTGATTGAAAGTGAAACAAATTCCTGTAAATTTGCGAACTTGTGGGGAAATCTTAAGAGCCCCTCCCAGCTCTCCCTTGAGCGTGATAGCCAGACCGAGGGAATTAGGAGTGGCACGGGACTCGTGGTGCAGACCTCCAGGCCACCGCTCCCACCAGTGCTGAAAACTGAAGTCTCTTGCTCCAGCTTCTGGGGGCATGGCTTCCGGAGTGCAAGCAAATTCGCTGGGGGTTCTCAGGCCTAAGCTCTACAAACTTAGGGTCTGAGGGAGACAAACAGGGAGAGTGTTCCCAGGCGTTCATGAAAACAGGGCTCCTAGGAGCAGCAGACCTGGCATGTAGCCAGTATTGTGGTGAGTGTCACAGGTGAGTGGGGCCTGGCTTGAGGAAACACAAAAGAAGGTCCTAGGCACTCAGGATTGGACACCCACCCAGTCTGGGAGGAAGAGCTGCTGCACAGTGATTGGTTCCCACTTATTGAAAGGAGAAGCTTGGCCCAGTGGGCACAGCTCTACGTACTGGAAAAGAAGTTTATTGCAATCTATGACTGCATTTATTGTTATTATTATTATTTTAATTTGTTTTTTTTTGTTTTTGTTTTTGTTTTTTTTGTTTTCTTTTATTTTCATTTTTTTGTTGCTGTTCTTTAACTTTTAAAAAATGTTTTAAAATTTTTTATTTTATTTTATTTTTTTTTCCGGTTCATGATGACCATCTGAGAACACAAATTTATTGCTTTTATTTTCCAAAATCCTCATAAAAGAACTTAAACACTATAAAAATAATCACACTGTATTACCATAAAACAACAAATGAATACACACAACACACACCTGCACAATCCCCCCAAACTAAAAGTAAATAGCGGAAAGATCAGTAGAGTGGAGGGAAGGGAACAGAAAGAGGGAGGAAAGGAGAAAAAGAGGAAGTAATGGGGACTGAATTAGAGCAAATTATATTTCATGCTTTTATAATTATGCCAAAATGAATCTTAATGTTATGTATAATCTTAATGTTATGTATAAAAAGAACCAATTAAAAAAAGAAATATGATAGTATACCAGTGCTGTGTAGAGCCAATAAAAAAATACCTATACATAAACTAAAAAAAAATGTGAATTTTAAGAATAAACTGGAGTGGGCTAGAGTTGTGGATCAGTGGTAGAGCACTTGTCTAGCATGTGTGAGGCACTGGTTGGATTCTCAGCACTGCATATAAATTAATTAATTAAATAAGGATCCATCAACAACTAAAAAAACTAGTAAAAAAGAATAAATTATAAAAAATAAATGAAAGTGTGTAGAAAATGTCATTTGAAGTAAAAATACAAAATCAGCTCTAAGTTGTTTGCAACACAAACACACAAGTTAAGTGGTGTTTGAAAATACAGGGAGCAAAAGCTATTGTATAAAAATTTTATTGATAATTCCAGAAAATCTATTATTAATATCAATGTAAAATATGTATTTTAAGTGAAAGAACCTTTAATAAGACAGCAATTGTGTTAATTAATTAAAGAATCTAAAAATTAGATGAAAATATGATTTGTTTTTATTCAATGAAGCAAGATTAAATGTTTGAAATATGATTTTAAGGAGAAATATAGGCACCACAATAAGTTTTAGGAATTTTGTGGATACAAAGATAATTAACTTAGGACAACTTACTATGATAAATGAGTTTACTTTAGTAGAAAAATAGAATTTGCCCTCTGGAAACTGGGCACCCCTAATCCCCAAATCCCAAATCCAAAATGCCAAATCTAACGTGTTTTAGTACTGGAATGTGACAAGTGAAAAGTTTCCTACTTGGCTTCATTTGACAGGTTACAGTCAAAATGCAGGTATACTAAAAATGTTGTATGAAATTTCCTCCAGGCTATGGGTCTAAGGCATGTATGAAATATAAATGAATTTCATATTTACACTTGAGTCTTATCCCCAAGATTATGTGTGTATAAATATTCCATAATTCCAAAAAAATCCAAAATCTGAAATGCTTCTTGTTCTAAGCATTTTTGATAAACAATACTTAACCTATATACAATTGTTTCCCCCACAACAAAAAAACAAATTTAATAAGGTTAAAAACTTTCCAAAAATAAAATTTAAACATACTACAAAGCAAATAAATAACACATGAAATAATAAATTTTTTGGTGACTTAACAACTGGAAACTGTTTCATTTAACTTGCCCCTGGATCATAGATAAACTTCAAAATTATTTTCTTTTTTTTTTTAAATGGCAAAATAATTTTATTTTATTTTATTTTTTTATTGGTTGTTCAAAACCCTACAAAGCTCTTGACATATCATATTTCATACATTAGCATACATTAGCTTCAAGTGAGTTATGAACTCCCTTTTTTAAACCAAGTAGAGATTGCAGAATCACATGGGTTACACATCCACATTTTTACATAATACCATACTAGTAACTGTTGTATTCTGCTGCCTTTCCTTTCCTCTGCAATCCCCCCTCCCCTCCCCTATTTTGTTATTATTATTTTTTTAAATTTTAATTTTAATTTTATATTATCATTATCATTTTTAAAAAAAAATCATTTTCAATCTTTATTTTCTATTTTTTCTATTGTATTTCATTTCTTTTCAATTTTCTTATTTCCCATTCCTTGCATTCTACCTGCCTACTCTCATTCTCTTTAGTGACTTTTTCCCTTCCCTTCTAAAATCTTTCCTCCCAAGCATCAAATAAATTTATAAGAGTAAACAGTAACTCAGCAGTCAAACAGAACAAGAAGTAACATGAGCAGCATAAACAAGCAAGGAAGAAAAGGAGAACAAACAACGAAGAACACCCTAAATATTCAGGAGGACCAGGATTCATCAGAAAAGTGGTCATATAAAGAACTCAAGGAATACGTTAGACAGATGGAATGGAAACTTAAAGAAGATACGAGACAGAAAATCCAAACAGTAAAAGAAAACATTGAAAATGAATTACATAAACATATAAAAGAAAAAGTTAAGCATCTTTATCAGTGGATAGAGATTATAAAAAAAATCAAACAATAATTCTAGAAATGAAGGAAATGATAAACCAAATTAAGAACTCCATTGAGAGTATCACTAACAGAGTGGAGCAAGTAGAAGCCAGAACGTCAGATAATGAAGACAAAATATATCATCTTGAAACGAGTCCAGCCAACTCAGAAAGGCTGGCAAAAAAATCACAAGAAAAACATCCAAGAGATTTGGGATAACATAAATAAAACCACACTTACGAGTCATCAGGATAGAGGAAGGTACAGAGACTCAAACCAAGGGAATGAGAAAACTGCTGAATGAAATAATTACAGAAAACTTTCCAGAAATAAAAAAGGAAATGGATATACAAATTGTAGATGCATACAGGACAAGAGCACACAAAATCACAGTAGACGAATGCCAAGACACATTGTTATGAAGATATCCAATATACAGAACAAAGAGAAAATAATAAATCTACAAGAGAATGGAGGCAGAATACATTCAGTGGTAAACCAATAAGGTTAACAACGGATATTTGATCACAGATGCTGAAAGCGAGAAGATCCTGGAAAAACGTATTTCAAACACTGAAAGACAATGGATGCCAACCAAGAATTATGTATCCAGCATAATTAACCATCAGGTACTACAATAAAATAAGAATCTTTCATGATAAACAAAAGCTAAAAGAATTTGAAGCCAGAAAACAAGCTTTACAAAGCGTCTTGAGAAAAACACTACACAAGAAAGAAATGAAAAACAACAACCAAAACCATCAGTGGGAAGTACCTTGGTAATGACAGAGGCAGGGTGAAAGCTTATCATGGAGAAACAAACTAAATTTAAAAAAAGATAAATAATCAAACATGGCTGGCAGTACAAACCATACATCAATAGTAACTCTGAATGTAAATGGCTTCAACTCTCCAATAAAGCGACATAGGCTGGTAACTTGGATTAAATAAACAAATCCAACAATATGTTGCCTCCTGGAGACACATCTGAAATGCAAAGACACACAGGCTGAAGGTGAAAGGTTGGGAAAAAATACACCATGCACACTTATCCTCATAAACAAGCAGGGGTGGACATCCTCATATCAAATAAAATCGACTTCAAGACTAAGTTAATCAAAAGGGATAAGGAAGGACATTATATACTGTTAAAAGGAACCATTCACCAACAAGACATAACAATAATCAATATTTATGCACTAAATAATGGTGCTACGATGTTCATGAAACAAATTCTCCTCAAGCTCCAAAATGAAATAGACCTCAACACAATAATTATGGGTGACTTCAACACACATCTATCACCATTGGACAGATCCTCCAAACAAAAGTTGAATAAAGAAAGTATAGAACTCAATATCACAATCAATAACCAACATGTAACTGACATATATAGAATATATCAACCATCATCAAGTGGATATACTTTTTTCTCAGCAGCACATGGATCCTTCTCAAAAAAAGACCATATATGATGCCATAGGGCAACCCTCAGTAAATATAAAGGTGTGGAGATAATAACATGCATTTTATCTGATCATAATGGAATGAAACTGGAAATCAATGATAAAAGAAGGAAGGAAAAATTCTACATCACATGGAAAATGAACAATATGTTACTGAATGATCAATGGGTTACAGAAGACATAAAGGAGGAAATCAAAAAATTCTTAGAGATAAATGTAATTATAGACACAACATATCGGAATCTATGGGACACAATGAAAGCAGTTTTAAGAGGGAAATTCATCGCCTGGAGGTCATTCCTGAAAAAAAAGGAAAAACCAACAAATAAGTGAGCTCACACTTCATCTCAAAGCCCTAGAAAAGGAAGAGCAAAACAACAGCAAATTTAGCAGAAGGCAAGAAATTATTTAAATCATAGTGGAAATCAACAAAATTGAAACAAAAGAAACTATTGAAAAAATTAACAAAACTAAAAGTTGCTTCTTCGAAAAAATAAATAAGATCAACAGACCCTTAGCCATGCTAAAGACGAAAAGAAGAGAAAGAACTCAAATTACTAACATATGGGATGAAAAAGGAAACATCACAACAGATGCTACAGAAATACAGAAGACAATTAGAAATTATTTTGAAAACCATTATTCCAATAAAATAGAAAATAGTGAAGACATCGATAAATTTCTTAAGTCATATGATTTGCCCAAACTGAGTCAGGAGGATACACACAATTTAAACCGACCAATATCAATGGATGAAATAGAAGAAGCAATCAAAAGACTACCAACCAAGAAAAGCCCAGGAAGGGATGGCTATACAGCGGAGTTTTACAAAACCTTTAAAGAAGAATTAATACCAATACTTTTCAAGTTATTTCAGGAAATAGAAAAAGAGGGAGCTCTGCCAAATTCATTTTATGAGGCCAACATCACCCTAATTCCAAAACCAGAAAAAGACACCTCAAAGAAAGAGAACTACTGACCAATATATCTGATTAACCTAGATGCAAGAATCCTCAATAAAAATCTGCCTAATCGAATACAAAGGCAAATCAAAAAAATTGTTCACCAGAATCAAGTAGGATTCATCCCTGGTATGCAAGGATGGTTCAATATACGAAAATCAATAAATGTTATTCATCACATCAATAGACTTAAAGATAGGAACTATATGATCATCTCGATAGATGCAGAAAAAGCATTTGACAAAGTACAGCATCCCTTTATGTTCAAAACATTAGAAAAATAGGGATAACAGGAACTAACCTCGACATTGTAAAAGCTATCTATGCTAAGTCTCAGGCTAGCATCATTATGAATGGAGAAAAATTGAAGGCATTCCCTCTAAAATCTGGAACAAGACAGGGATGCCCTCTGTCACCACTTCTATTCAATATAGTTCTCAAAACACTGGCCAGAGCAATTAGACAGACGAAAGAAATCAAAGGCATAAAAATAGGAAAATAAGAACGAAAATTATCACTATTTCCTGGTGACATGATTCTATACATAGAAGACCCAAAAGGGTCTACAAAAGAACTACTAGAACTAATAAATGAATTCAGCAAAGTGGCAGGATAAACAATCAAAACGCATAAATCAAAGGCATTTCTGTATATCAGCGACAAACCTCCTGAAACAGAAATGAGGAAAAACACTCCATTCACAATACCCTCAAAAAAATTAAATACTTAAAAATCAACCAAACAAAAAAGGTGAAAGACTTATACAATGAAAACTACAGAACCCTAAAAAGAGAAGTAGAAGAAGATCTTAGAAGATGGAAAAATATACCCTGTTCCTGGATAGGCAGAACTAACATCATCAAAATGGCGAAATTACCAAAAGTTTTCTATAGGTTCAATGCAATGCCAATCAAAATCCCAATGGCATTTCTTGTAAAAATAGATAAAGCAATCATGGAATTCATATGGAAAAATATAAGACCCAGAATAGCAAAAGCAATTCTAGCAGGAAGTGTGAATCAGGCGGTATAGCGATACCGGACTTAAAACTATACTACAGAGCAATATTAACAAAAACAGCATGGCACTGGTACCAAAACTGGCAGGTTGACCAATGGTACAGAATAGAGGACACAAAGACTAATTCACAAAGCTACAACTATGCTATATTTGATAAAGGAGCTAAAAGCATGCAATGGAGGAAATATAGCATCTTCAACAAATGGTGTTGTAAAAAATGGAAATCCATATGCAACAAAATGAAACCGAATCCCCTCCTCTTGCCATGCACAAAAGTTAACTCAAAGTGGATCAAGGAGCTAGATATCAAATAAGAGACTCTGCATCTGATACAAGAAAAAGTTGGCTCCGATCTACATAATGTGGGGCCGGGCTCCAAATTCCTTAACAGGACACCCATAGCAGAAGAGTTAATAACAAGAATCATCAAATGGGACTTACTTAAACTGAAAAGTTTTTTCTCAGCAGGATAAAAAATGAGAGAGGTAAATAGGGAGCCTAAATTATGGGAACAAATTTTTACTCCTTACACTTCAGATAGAGCCCTAATATCCAGAGTATACCAAGAACTCAAAAAATTAGACAATAAGATGATAAATAACCCAATCAAAAAATGGGCCATGGACCTGAACCGACACTACTCAGAGGAGGACATACAATCAATCAGTAAGTAAATGAAAAAATGCTCACCATCTCTAGCAGTCAGAGAAATGCAAATTAAAATCACCCTAAGAAACCATCCTACTCTAGTAAGATTGGCAGCCATTATGAAGTCAAACAACAAGTGCTGGCGAGGATGTGGAGAATAGGGTACTCTTGTACATTTCTGGTGGGACTGCAAACTGTTGTGGCAAATTTGAAAAGCAGTATGGAGAATCCTGGGAAAGCTGGGAATGGAACCACCATTTGACCCAGCTATTGCCCTTCTCAGACTATTCCCTGAAGACCTTAAAAGAGCATATTACAGGGATACTGCCACATTGATGTTCATAGCAGCACCATTCAAAATTGCTAGACTGTGGAACCAACCCAGATGCCCTTCAGTAGATGAATGGATAAAAAAATGTGGCATTTATACACCATTGAGTATTATGCATCATTAAAAAATGACAAAATCATTGAATTTGCAGGGAAATGGATGGCACTAGAGCAGATTATGCTTAGTGAAGCTAGCCAAACCCTAAAAAACAAATAAAAATGTCTTCTTTGATATAATGAGAGCAACTAATAACAGAGCAGGGAGGAAGAGCAGGAAGAAAAGATCAACATTAAACAGAGACATGAGGTGGGGGTCGGAAAGAGAGAGATAAAGGAAATTGCATGGTAATGTAGGGAGACCCTCATTGTTACACAAAATTACATATAAGAGGTTGTGAGGGGAATGGGAAAATTAACAAAGATATAAATGTATTACAGTAGATGGGGTAGAGAGAGAAGATGGGAGGGGAGTGGGGATACTAGAGGATAGAAAATGTAGCAGAATACAACAGTTACTAATAGGGCATTATAAAAATGCAGATGTGTAACACATATGATTCTGCAATCCGTATTTGGGATAAAAATGGGAGTTCATAACCCACTTGAATCTAATGTATGAAATATAATATGTCAAGAGCTTTGTAATGTTTTGAACACCCAATTAAAAAAATAAAAAAATAATATGAAATAAAATAATTGAAAAAAAAAAACACATGGAGAAATATTTCACTCTCTTCCAGAACAATGCCTTGACATTACCCTCGCCCCAAGTAATACATCATTAGAGGAGAAGAGTTAGAAAATCTGGGAATACATAGCTGGAATTTAATATGCTCAAAAGTTCACAACATTGGAGGTGGTAGAGTAGTTTACTAAAGTAAGGGACAGGGTAAACACTCCACAAATATGGAGCTCTGCTGGCCTAAAGACTTCTTCAGAAACTGCCACTGAGGTTGGGCACTTGAAATATATGTTGTTGTCAGGAGCTTTAGATTCCTTTGTAATGAGAGCATCAAAGCTGGGTCTGCATCTATGTGACCTGGAGGACATGGTTTCTTATGTTCCAATGAACATGAGTCAGCAGTGCTGAATTCAATCTTTGTAGGTAAACTGTGGTCACTGGGGGCTAAGTGTCTCCCCGTGTGGACTGTGAAGCCATTTGGTCATCCTCCACATTTTGTGGTGTTTCTTGCTGCTGCACTGTTAGTTTGGTATTTGCTTCACAAAATACAAGGAGTCCACCTGGGCCAAAGTGTTGGAGGGAGTTTCTCACGTGTGGTGGGTCAGGGTCTGCAGGAGAATGCACCCACCAAGGTTCTATCCCAAATAGCTTGCCTCTTGACCATAGCAACGTGATTCTGAACATTGCCCTAAAAACTCTACAAATAAAAATACGCCTTTACATATAAGGGTCTGCTCGCTGCACCATGTCAGTCACAAGCAATTTGGAAGCCAATGGAAGATCCACATGGCTCCACCACAGATGATTTATCACACACCTGCTGACTGCAGCTCTATGCCCACTACTCAGCAGGCTCCAAATTACTGGCATCTCTGCTCTACACCATTTTCTGGAAACCCAGTCCATCAGGCACTGTCTGGTATACTCATAGTCAGCAACAGGATATCCAAAGGTTCTCCAGTGCCACCTGGTCATGGAAATTTAAAAAAATTTCACGGTATTTATCTAGCCATTTTTCAAGGATGAAGTTGAAGGCACTGTGGGTTTCACTTCATTCAGGAACCATTAAATGGTGAGGATGCTCATTTCAATGAAAGCTCTGGAGAACTCTCATAAGCATGGCTTCCTAAAGAGTGGCCAATGATCACATGATGCTAGGCACATTGAGGTCTACAATGTGAGGTCCATGTGTGTTTTGACTCTCAACTATGGCTGCCAAGTCTTTCAGAATAAAATTATGTGATACCCTGGCTGAGATTCCAAGTGCTCTGTGCAAAGCCAACCTGGGCCTAGATCTCAGTTTCCAAGGGCAAATCTCATGCGTGGCCTCCTAATATCCCAACTCAATTCATGGCAATACTTCTCTGAGGTCAGTACCTCAACTCAGTATCTAAGGGGAATCACACCAGAGTTCAAGCCCAGGTGGACCCAGTCGTCACTTCCAACCACCACCCAAATGACCACAATTAAAACCAAAACACTCCCACATGACCCACATTTTCTTCCATATAGACACTCATCATAACTTCTGGCTGGAGGAATCCATAAGGGGCTCCGCCCAAGCCAGTGTCAAAAATAAGCTCCCGTGCCCCTTAATTTGACTAAACTGAGGGTGGCTGTACACACTTCCTGTGAACAAGATGTGATCAAATAGGTCTGCCATTAATACTGCTCCGCGTCTCCAATTTGAGGACTACTGACTGTGGGTTTTAGATTCTTTATGTGAACTGGAGTCATGATAAAACCCAAGCACCTAGGGGATAGAATCTGCAGGGCTTTGAGGAACTCATTTGAGACAAAGGATCCCTATTCTCACTTGATGGAGGTCACGAACCTTACAGAGGAAGACGAGAGACTTCATCCACAATGACTGCTCTTTTTGCCACTTTGGTTTTGGATGTACACATGGAATCTTTCTTTAGATCCATCAGGTGATGAGAAACTAAGCAACAGCCTCACACAGGGCCAATGGTCTGAATGAGACACATCTTTTTCAAAGCAATTAAGCAAAGAGCCACAGGTGATGCCCATTCATTTCCATTTGAAAACTGTTTTCTTCAGGCTTCACAAAGGGGTGGCCTAAGGCAAAGACCTTCCTGACATTTAGGGCAACAGAACAATAGGTAACCAAAAGGCCCAAAGCAGGGTTTCTCCACTGAGTCTTTAATGGTCATAGTGATTTCTGAGTTTTCTGTGATGCTCGCCATTCCCTTCAGCTATCCAGTACATGGCCATGTCACAGAGCTTGGAGGTGGTATATATCTTGCACAAAAAACCATGAGCCTATTCTAGAGAGTGGCCAGAATTCAGGAAGAAAAGTGGAACTTAGGAAGATAGCAGGTGTAGCCAATTGATAAGGCAAGCCGCAGTCCATTCATAAATTGTGCAGGATGAATTCTGGGAAGCTTTCTACTAAACAGGACATATCCATTGATCCAATATCTTTTCTAATGTCTACAACCATAGATAACAGTGGGATACACAGACATAGAAACACTCGCCTTGCCAAACGACTTACTAGAAACAGTTCACTCCAAACCAAACAAACCGACTTCCCTGCCTATTTTCAGAACATGAGACAAAACCACAAAACCACAACCAAACCTACAAAGGCACCTCCTTCTGCCAAGTAGGTCTTTGACTATCTTGAGTGTCCTCTGACTTATGGGCCATACTATGTTCCCCCGAAATGGCCACTCCTGTCTCAGATTTGGACTCCATGGCCAACTCTATTTAATTGTCAGGAGCCAGCTGTGAGCCACTACCTGTTTTCTCAGGAAAGGCCCCTCTTCAGAGATTTCCTGCCATTTGGCCATCCTCACATGAGTAGGTACCAAGAAAGACTGACTCTGTCCTTGGTAAATCCAAACAAATGAGACCACTCGGACTGGAACTGGCCCTGGCTTTTTTGCCTGAATTCCTGGATCCCAAGATCAGAGAGTTCCATCACCAAGGAAGTGAGGTGAGGTCACTTCTTTCAGAAATTGAAAAATCTGTGGAAAGCAACGATGGGCCTAGATCTCAGTTCCAACGGTGACGCTTATGCGTGGCCTCCTAAAATCCCAACAAAATTCAATGCAATACTTCTCTAAGGTCAGTTCCACAACTCAGTCTCTAAGGGGAATCACACCAGAGTTCAAGCCCAGGTGGACAAAGTCATTTCTTCCAACCGCCACGCAAATGACCAAAATTAAAACGAAAAGACTCCCACATGGCCCTCATCTTCTTACATATTGTCATTCATCATAATGTCTGGCTGAAGATTTTCATGAGGGGCGAAGCCCAAGAAAGTGTCCAAAA
This sequence comes from Callospermophilus lateralis, assembly GCF_048772815.1. NCBI lineage: Eukaryota > Metazoa > Chordata > Mammalia > Rodentia > Sciuridae > Callospermophilus > Callospermophilus lateralis. The sequence continues at coordinate 247,224 of NW_027512526.1, forward strand.
TAAGCTCACTTGCCCCTCATTTGCCTAAAGTCAGGGTGGCCTGGACACCCTTCCTGTGAACCAGGAGTGATCAAATAAGCCTGTCATTAATAATGCTCTGTTTCTCCAATTTGAGGCCTACTAATTTTCAGGTATAGATTCTTTTTGATTTGGAGTCATGTGAAACCCCAAGCACCTCTGCAGGGCTTTGAGGAACTCTTTTGACCCAAAGAATCCATTTTCTCACTTGACAGAGGTCAGGAACCTAACAGAGGAAGGCAAGAGACTTCATCCACAATGACTGATCTTTTTGCCATTATGGTTTTTGATGCACACATGGGATCATTCTTTAGATCCATCAGGTGCTGAGAATGTAAGACACAGCCACACACAGGCCAAGAGGCTAATTCAGCCACATCCCTTTACAAAGCAATTAAGCAAAGAGCCACAGGTGATGCCCATTCATTTCCATTTGAAAACTCTTTCTTCAGGCTTCACAAAGGGGTGGCCTGAGACCAAGTCTTTCCTGACATTCAGTGCAACAGAACAATAGGTAAGCAAAAGGCCCAAAGTGGGGTTTTTCCACTGAGACATTTCTGTTCACACTGATATCTGAGTTTTCTGAAAGGCTGGCCATTCTCTTCCGCTATCCAGTACATGGCCATGTCACAGAGCTTGTAGTGGTGCATATCTTGGACACAAAACCATGAGCCTATTCTGGAGAGTGGCCAGAATTCAGGAAGAAAACAGGAACTTAGGAAGATAGAATGTGTTGCCTCTCGATAAGACAAGCTGCAGTCTATTCATAAATTGGGCAGGTTGAATTATGGGAAGATTTATAGTAGACTGGACGCATCCATTAATGCATTCTCTTTTCTAATGTCTACAACAATGGACACAGTGGGATACACAGACATAGAAACACTCGCCTGGTCAAACGACTTACTAAAAACAATCCACTCCAAACCAAACAAACCAACTTTCCTACCTATTCTCAGAACATGGCCTGACCTCTCTCAGATCTGGTTTCCTTGGCCAACTCTGTGAAGTTGTCAAGAAAAAGGGGTGAGCCACTACCTGCTTCTTCTGGAAAGGTCCCTCTTCAGAGCTCTCCTGGCATTTGGCCATCCTCACATCGGTAGGTACCAAGAAAGACTGACTCTGTCCTTGGTAAATCCAAACAAGTGAGTCCACTGGGACTGGGGCTGCCTCGGGGTGCCTGGATTCTTGGATACAAAGTTCAGAGAGTTCCATCACCAAGGAAATGAGGTATATCACTTTCTTTGGAACTGAATGAGGTCACTGCCTTGGCAACCACTTTGTCCTAACAGTTGCTTCCAAGTGTCCCATGAGATGGAGGCTGCCCCTACTTCCTGTGACACTTTCACAAGGTAAAATGGTATGTCAACCATAGGCACCCAGCAGCAGCTCTCCACACAGGCCTGGTTTGGTCCATCTTCTCTACAATAAAAAGAGAGAGGCTGATTCAGACACATCCCTTCATCCTGACCAGGTTGTTTGCCATGGAAGATGACTTTTGCTCTCTCAGGTCCTTCATAGCTGCCTACATCTTCTCCAGGTATCATTTCTGAATGGACCTTTGAGTTTCTCAGCAGGTGGAATGTCCCCTACTTTCCTGTATTGTAAGAACGACTCTATCCCTGCTCTTCTGTAAAATGAGATTGAGGAAACAGTGTATGTTTAGGCTTAATAACAGGTTCGATTTGGGTTAGCAATCATTCTGTGTGATAAATAATGGTATTGGGAACCTGCGATATTTACAAGAATATTGAGGTGAAATATAAGTATGAAAACAAAAATCTAGGTATGATTTGAAGCCCAGAAGGGCATTGGGCCCTTAATTGGGATACTTAGTTTTGAATTATATTCTGCAAAGATGTCTCAGACAATTTGATATACAATGGCATAGGACCTTGTACCTTGGATGTTTGAATGTAGAAGAGAACATCCAATCCAAAGGGATAGTCAGTAGAATTAGGAAGATAGTCGGTAGGTTTAGGAAGAAGAGTGAGTGTAGGATTGGGACTAAAAATTCTTTAGCTATAGGGTTTCGGATAGAGAGTGAATGTAAATGTCAGCACATATGAAGAGTCAGTCACTATGATGAAATTGGGAAAATATGTAGAAAAGCAGATAACAATAGAGACATTATGAAATCAGGCAAAGTATTAAGTGAGTGATAGGAGTAGACATTTTCACCAGGGTTGAGTTTGAATATATAATCTTAGGAAGAAACAAATATGTAGTAACCAATAGGATTGACATTTGAGAGCATTAGGCAACCTGGACAAGGATGTTTTTAGTAATCCATGATCGCTTTCCATTTAGTCTTTGGTACAATCATAAGTGTGACCTTTACATTTTTTGTCCAGAATATTACTGTGATAAAATCTATATGTAGATCAGGTGACATGAGTATTTCTACCACCATTTCTGGGAGCAATATACTGAAGACGTAAAATTTGTATTGGGGGTACAAAGAGGTGTACCCTGTGTCCATGAATATAGAGATTAAGCATGAATACACCATACTGTGAATAAATAATATAACTGGTTCCAACTTTAAATAATGGATTGAATTGATATCTGAAAATATACAATAAATCTTATATTGATATATATTCATTCATTCCAACCAGTTTTACATCTAATGGTAATATTAGTGTTTTGATTTATCATGAAGAGTGTGTGAAGTTTGCTTCAAAAGTGATTATGGAAATCGAAAATAATGTGTTCGGAAAGAATTCTCATGCAAAGACCAGTCAAGAAATATGGAGGAATACATGTGTTTTGAAGCAGGAAGTGATTGAAAGTGAAACAAATGCCTATAAATTTGCTAAATTTTTTATGAAATATATATCCTATGATGTGCATAAACTGATGAAATTGTACCAGTTTTGAATAAAAATTAATGTAAAAATACACATCATGTCCATTGGAATCTACTTGCATTGATGTTAAACTTGGTCAGTTACTGTAGAAATATTAGGATTCGCGTGCCTCATTCACCGAAGTTAGTTTTCTTTTTTTTTTTAATTTTTATGGTTGTTCTAAACATTATTTATTTCTTGATATATCATATTTCACACTTTGATTCAAGTGGGTTATGAACTCCCATTTTTACCCCGTATACAGATTGCAGAATCACATCAGTTACACATCAATTGATTGACACATTGCCATACTAGTGTCTATTGTATTCTGCTGCCTTTCCTATCCTCTACTATCCCTCCTCCCCTCCGCTCTCTTCCCCTCTCCTCTCTCTACCCCCTCTACTGTAATAAATTTCTCCCTTTTGTATTATTTTTCCCTTTCCCCTCACATCCTCTTTTATATAATTTTGTATAACCCTGAGGGTCTACTTCCATTTCCATGCAATTTCCCTTCCCTCTCCCTTTCTCTCCCACCTCTCATCCCTATTTAATATTAATCTTCTTCTCATGCTCTTCATCCCTACTCTGTTCGTAGTTACTCTCCTTTTATCAAAGAAGGCATTTGGCATTTGTTTTTTAGGGATTGGCTAGCTTCACTTTGCATAATCTGCTCTAATGCCATCTATTTTCCTGCAAATTCTATGATTTTGTCATTTTTTAAAGCAGAGTAATACTCCATTGTGTATAAGTGCCACATTTTTTTTATCCATTCTTCTATTGAACAGCATCTAGGTTGGTTCCACAGTCTTGCTATTGTGAATTGTGCTGCTATGAACATCAATGTAGCAGTGTCCCTGTAGCATGCTCTTTTAGGGTCTTTAGGGAATAGACCGAGAAGAGGAATAGCTGGGTCAAATGGTAGTTCCATTCACAGCTTTCCAAGAAATCTCCATAATGCTTTCCAAATTGGCTCTACCAATTAGCAGTGCCTCCAATAATGTACCTGTTTCTCCACATCCTCACCAGCACTTGTTGTTGTTTGACTTCATAATGGCTGCCAATCTTACTGGAATGAGATGGTATCTTAGGGTGGTTTTGATTTGCATTTCTCTGACTGCTGGGGATGGTGAGCATTTTTTCATGTACTTGTTTTTTGATTGTATGTACTTCTCTGAGAAGTGTCTGTTCTGGTTCTTGGCCCATTTGTTTATTGGGTTATTTGTTATCTTATTGTCTATTTTTTTGAGTTCTTTGTATACTCTGAATATTAGGGCTCTATCTGAAGTGTGAGGAGTAAAGATTTGTTCCCAAGATTTAGGCTCCCTATTTACCTCTCTTATTGTTCCTTTTGCTGATAAAAAACTTTTTAGTTTGAGTAAGTCCCATTTGTTGATTCTAGTTATTAACTCTTGTGCTATGGGTGTCCTATTCAGGAATTTGGAGCCCGACCCCACAGTATGTAAATTGTAGCCAACTTTTTGTTCTATCAGACGCCATGTCTCTGATTTGATATCAAGCTCCTTGATCCATTTTGAGTTAACTTTTGTGCATGGCGAGAGAAAGGGATTCAGTTTCATTTTGTTACATATGGATTCCAAGTTTTCCCAGCACCATTTTTTGCAGATGCTATTTTCCTTCATTGCATGCTTTTAGCCCCTCCATCAAATATAAGATAGTTGTAGTTTCCTGGCTTGGTTTCTGTGTCCTCTATTCTGAACCATTGGTCCACCTGCCTGTTTTGGTACCATTACCATGGTATTTTTGTTACTATTTTTCTGTAGTATAGTTTGAAGTCTGGTATCGCTATGCCGCCTGATTCACACTTCCTGCTTAGTGTTGTTTTTGTTATTCTGTGTCTTTTATTTTTCCATATGAATTGCATGATTGCTTTCTCTATTTCTAGAAAAAATTCCGTTTGGATTTTGATTGGCATTGCATTAAACCTATTGAGAACTTTTGGTAATATCACCATTTTGATGATATTAGTTCTGCCTATCCATGAACAGGATATATTTTTACATCTTCTAAGATCTTCTTCTATTTCTCTCTTTAGGGTTCTGTAGTTTTCATTGTATAAGACTTTCACATCTTTTGTTAGGTTGATTCCTAATTATTATTATTATTTTTTTAGGATATTGTGTATGGAGTGGTTGTCCTCATTTCTATTTCAGAGGATTTGTCGCTGATATGCAGGAATGCCTTAGATTTATGCATGTTGATTTTATATCCTGCCACTTTCCTGAATTTATTTATTAGCTCTATTAGTTTCTTTGTAGACCCTTTTGGGACTGCTAGACATAGAATCATGTGATCTGATAATTTAAGTTCTTCTTTTCCAATTTTTACTCCTTTTATTTCTTTCGTCTGTCTAAATGCTCTGGCTAGTGTTTCGAGAACAATGTTGAACAGAAGTGGTGAGAGAGGGCATCCCTGTCTTGTTCCAGATTTTAGAGAGAATACCTTCAATTTTTCTCCATTCAGAATGATGCTAGCCTGAGGCTTAGCATAGATTGCTTTTACAATATTGAGGTATGTTCCTCTTATCACTAGTTTTTCTAGAGTGTTGAACATAACAGAATGCTGTACTTTATAGAATGCTTTTTTTGCATCTACCGAGATGATCATATGGTTCTTATTTTTAAGTCTATTGATGTGGTGAATAACATTTATTGATTTCCGTATATTGAACCAGCCTTGCATCACACGGATGAATCCTACTTGATCAGGATTCACAATTTTTTTGATATGTTTTTGTATCCAATTCGCCAGAATTTTATTGAGGATTTTTTCGTGTAGGTTCATTAGAGATATTGGTCTGTAGTTTTCTTTCTTTGAAGTGTCTTTGTCTGGTGTAAGAATCAGGGTGATCTTGGCCTCGTAGAATGAATTTGGAAGAATCTCCCTCTTTTTCAATTTCCTGAAACACCTTGAAAAATATTGGTATTTGTTCCTCTTTAAAGGTTTTGTTAAACTCTGCTGTATACCCATACGGTCCTGGGCTTTTCTAAGTTGGTAGTGGATTGATGGTTTCTTCTATTTCCTCAATTGATATTGGTCTGTTTATGTTGTCTATATCCTCCTGAATCAATATGGGCATATCATATGACTTAAGAAATTTATCGATGCCTTCACTGTCTTCTATTTGTTTGGAGTATAAGGATTAAAAATAATTTCTGATTATCTTCTGTATTTCAGAAATATCTCTTGTGATATTTTCTTTTTTAATCCCTTATGCTAGTAATTTGAGTTCTCTCTTCTTCTCTTTCATAGCATGGCTAAGGGTCTGTCAATTTTATTTATTTTTTCAAAGAACCAACTTCTACTTTTGTCAAGTTTTTTCAATTGTTTCTTTTGTTTCAATTTCATTAATTTCAGCTTTGATTTTAATTATTTCTTGCCTTCTACTTCTTTTGCTGTTTCTTTCGTCTTCTTTTTCTAGGATTTTGAGATGAAGTATGAGATCATTTATTTGTTGGTTCTTTCTTTTTTTAAGGAATGAACTCCAAGCAATGAATTTTCCTGTTAGAACTGCTTTCAATGTGTCCCATAGATTCCGATATGTTGTGTCTGTGTTTTCATTTATCTCTAAGAATTTTTAAATTTCCTCCTTGATGTCTTCTATAACCCATTGATCACTCAGTAACCTATTGTTCATTCTCCAAGTGATGCATGATTTTTCCTTCCTTCTTTTATCATTGATTTTTAGTTTCATTCCATTATGATCAGATAATATGCATGGTATTATCTGTACTCCTTTATATTGTCTAAGAGTTGCCCTGTGACATAATATATGATCATTTTTTAGAAGGATACATGTGCTGCTGAGAAAAAAGGTAACTGTTTGATGTTGGCTGTTATATTCTACATATCTCAAATAAGTCTAGGTTATTAATTGTGTTATTGAGTTCTATAGTTTCCTTATTCCTTATTCCTTGTTTGGAAGATCTGTCCAGTGGTGAGAGAGGTGTGTTCATGTCTCCCATGATTACTGTATTGTGGTGTATTAGACTCTTGAACTTGAGAAGAGTTTGTTTGATGAACATAGCTGCACCATTGTTTGGGGCATATATATTAATGATTGCTGTCTCTTGTTGGTGTATGGTTCCCTTGAGCAGTATGTAGTGTCTCTCTTTATCCCTTTTGATTAACTTTGGCTCAAAATCTATTTTATTTGATATGAGTATGGACTCTCCTGCTTGTTTCCGAAGTCCATATGAGTGATATGATTTTTCCCAAACTTTCACCGTCAGTCTATGTATGCATTTTCCTATCAAATGCATCTCCTGTAGGCAGCATATTGTTGGGTCTTGTTTTTTGTTCAATTCTACTAGCCAGTGTGTCTTCATTGGTGAGTTTAAGCCATTAACATTTAGGGTTATTATTGAGATATGGGTTGTTCTTCCAGCCATATTTGTTTATTTATGTTACTAAACATGGTTTGTTTTCCTCTTTGATTATTTTCCCCCCTTTAATGTCCTACCTCCCATTGTTGGTTTTCATTGTTATTTTCCATTTCCTCTTCCTGCAATGTTTTGCCGAGGATGTTTTGAAGAGATGGTTTTCTAGCTGCAAATTCTTTTCACTTTTGTTTATCGAGGAAGGTTTTAATTTCATCTTCCATACTGAAGCTTAATTTCGCTAGATACACAATTCTTGGTTGGAACCCATTTTCCTTCAGTGTTTGAAATATGTTATTCCAGGATCTTCTAGCTTTCAGAGTCTGTGTTGAAAGATCAGCTGTTATCCTGATTGGTTTACCCTTAAACGTAATCTGCTTCCTTTCTCTTGTAGCTTTTAAAATTCTCTCTTTTTTCTGTTTGTTGGGCATCTTCATTATAATGTGTCTAGTTGTGGCTCTCTTATGATTTTGCACATTCGGCGTTCTGTAGGCTTCTAGGACTTGGGATTCTGTTTTATTTATCAAGTCTGGGAAGTTTTCTCGTATTATTTCATTGAATAGGTTGCTCATTCCTTTGGTTTGGACCTCTATACCTTCCTGTATCCCAATGACTGTTAAGTTTGGCCTCTTTATGTTATCCCATATTTCTTGGATATTCTGCTCGTGGTTTCTTAACAGTCTTGCTGAGTGGTCTATGTTCTTTTCAAGTTGAAATACTTTGTCTTCATTGTCTGATGTTCTATGTTCTAAGTGTTCTACTCTCCTGGTAGTATTCTCAATTGAGTTTTTAAGTTGGATTATTCCTTCCTGCAATTCTAGGATTTCTGTTTGTTTGTTTTTACAACCTCTATCTCCCTATATAGTTGATCTTTTGCTTATTGGATTTGTTTATGTAAAACATTGTCGAAGTGATCTTTAATTGTCTGATTTTGTTGTCTAATGTCTTCCTTGAGACTCCAGATCATCTAAAGCATGAGTATCCTGAATTCTTTATCTGACATTCCATCTGATGCAGCTATTACCTCTTCTAAAGTTGTGTTGACCTGCATTGCTTGTGGTCCTTTATTTCCTTGTCTTTTCATACTGCTCGCGTTTCTCTCTGCTTGTTGAAACTGTTTTGTTTTGGGCAGTGGCTCTGCTCTGCCCCTATTCCTATTGGGGTGACCTAACAACCACGCTGGTGGGCCGCTGGGCTTGTACTGGGCGCGGGAGAAGGCTCTGCTTTGCCACTACTCCAATAGGGGTGCCGTGTCTACCACACCAGCGGGTCATTGGGCCTGTTCTGGGCATAGGCGGTGGCTCTGCTCTGCCCCTACTCCAATTGGGGTGACGTGACTACCACGCCTGCTGCTTGATGGGCCTGTTCCAGGCACGGGCAGCAGCTCTGCTCTGTCACTACTCCAATTGGGATGACATGACTACCACGCCTGCAGGTCGCTGGGCCTGTGCCGGGCATGGGCGGCGGCTCTGCTCTGCCCCTCTGGCTTGAAGACAAAGTGAGAGAGACTCGGGTGTTTGTGACTCACTTTTTTTACCAGGAGACCAACTGTTTCTGTCACCGCTGGTATCGATGAAGTTATCTCCTCCACCACTTTGTGATGACATCAGATCTCTAACATGTTGGTATCCCATGCGAATGGCAGCATTTCGTTCCCTTTGCTGGATGACCAAAGCAATGGGTGAGTCCTGACCAGCCCTCACAAGCCCCGTCTCAATCCTGTTGCCACTGCTTATGAAGGCTAGGTAGGTATTTACCTCCACAGTATTCAGCAAGACCTAGACCGAGAAAGAGTTTCCGCGGGTTCTTTAGCCCTGGGCCTGATCAGTTCCAGGAGCCAGAATTCGGCCGCTCTGGGCTTGGTGTATGTTCTGATAGGAACAGGCCTGAGTAATTTGTCTCCGAGACACAGGCGAATGGCAGCCTGAGATTACCTGTTCTATAGCTGAATGAGCTGCTATGAGTTGAAAACAGGAATGGTGACATCAGCTCTCCAAGATGGTGGCCCCTGGCTTCCTCTGTGGTCTGACTGGTGTGGAAAACCGAATTGGACCGCGTCCTTCCCCGGTCTCAAACCCAGAATTCAGCAATGAGCACAGTGATTGTACAGCTGGCTGGAGCCCACAGAATCCGCACCACTGAATATTTGTGTTGCTATCTCATTGTTTGCCAGCATGCGCCACAGACTCTAGCCGCAGGGCGATTTGCTGAATAAGCAGCATGACGCTCTATGCGGACAAATCACTCACGTTTGAGCCCCGTAGCTAATCCTCATGAGATGGAAATACTTCCACTAGGTTTTGGAGCACCCAAATTTTGCTGGAAATTCGTCATTCTCTTGCACAGTGATGCTGTATATGGGGTTGATGCACTCCTTTCGCTGCCATCATATGATCCCCTGAAGTTAGTTTTCAGTACTGGAAACGAATATGTATTTCAGGTGGATGAACATTTCTGAGAATAAACTTGTGAAAAGTTGATTATAAATCCACATACATAAATATGAATGAATTTAGGGAGTGTAAAATAAGACAAATACATTTCATATTTTGAAAAATCTGGAGAGTGAATACATATATATATATATATAGATTGATAGATAGATAGATAGATACACACAGAGAGAGAGACATTAAAAAGTAGCATTATGTATGCCAATTGAAATTCACCATGAAATATATATCATCTACAGATCCAAAAATACTCATTTTCCTGAACATCAATTTATGTTGTTCAACTAGAAAGCTGACCCATATGTTGAATTTTCAGTTCCAACAGCGTTTAGTAGGAGTGATCTTTTCTTACAGTTTGTATCTGCCAAGTCAGCCACCTCACAAAATGTATGTGTGATACCAGGTAGAATTCAATATGTGCATAAAAAAATACATGTGCTGAATAGACTACAGAGAAAGGGAGACAGTTATTCACATATTTGTTAACTTTTAAAACACATAAAGAACTGTTTCAATAAAAATTTGCTAGATTTATAGCACCTACCATTTATCATAGGAAAGGCAAGTCCAACTATACACCATGCCTCCTGTGAACCTCTTGTATTTCTATTTTGTTTGGGTTATTTTTCTCCATCATATTAAGATTAGAAGTAAAAGTCTAGAAGGGAATTTGTTAGTGTCAGGGATTCAGTATTTTGAATGGAAAATTGGAAAATGTATCCAATGTGTATGCAAATATGTGCTACACAAAAATCTTCCCACTCTCATTCAGAACAATGCCTTGGCATTACCTTCGCCCCATGTAAGACACAATTAGAGGAGAAGAGTTAGAAAATCTGTGAATACATTCCTGTTATAGAAAATGCTCAGGAGTTCACAAATTTGGAGGTGGTAGAGGAGTTTCCAAAAGTAAGGGACAGGGTAAACACTCCACAAACATGAAGCTCTGCTGGCCTAACATCTGGAGAAACTACCTCTGAGGGTGAGCACTTGAAATATATTTTGTTGTCAGGAGCATTAGCTTCCTTTGTAGTGAGACCATCAAAGCTGGGTCTGCATCTATGTGACATGGATGACATGGTTTCTTATTTTCCGATGAACATGAGGCAGCAGTGCTGAATTTTCTCTTTGTAGGTAAACTGTGGCCACTGAGGGCAAGTGTCTCCTCATCTGGACTGTGAAGCCATTTGGTCATCCTCCACTCTTTGTGGTGTTTTTTGCTTTTGCACTAGGAGTGTGGTATTTGCTTCATGAAATAAAAAGAGTTCAACTGGGACACAGTGCTGTAGGGAGTTCTTTCAGTTGTGGTGGGTTGGGTTCTGTTGAAGAATGCACCAACCAGGCTTCTATCCCACATAGCTTGCAACATTGACCATAGCAACCTGATTCTGAACATTGCCCTGAAACCTCTCCATATAACAAGATTCTTTTACATATAAGGGTCTACTGGCTGCAAAATGTCAGTCACAAGTTATTTGGACACCAATGGCAGATAAACATGGCCACACCAGAGATATTTTATCACACACCTGCCCGCCACGGCTCTAGGAACACTACTCAGCAGGTTCCAACTTACTTGCATCTCTGTTATACACCATTTTCATGAAACCCAGTCAATAAAGGCAATGTCTTGTATTCTCATGATAAGCTAGAGGACATCCAAAGGTTCTCCTGTGACACCTAGTCTTGGGAATTTCAAAAATTTCATGGTATTCATCTAGCCATTATTCAAGGAAGAAGTTGTAGGCACTGTGGGTTTCAATTCATTCATTAACCATTAAATGTTGAGTAAGCTCACTTCAATGAAAGCTCTGGAGAACTCTCAGAGGCAAGGCTTCCCAAAGGGTGGCCAAAAGGTAACATGAAGCCAGGCCCATTGAGGTCTACAATGTGAGGTCCATGTGTGTTTTCACTCTCAACTATGGCTGCCAAGTCTTTCAGAATAAAATCATGTGATATCCTGGCTGAGATTCCCTTTGCTCTGTGGAAAGCCAACTTGGGCGTAGATCTCACTTTCCAAGGGCGACTATCATGCATGGCCTTCTAAAAGCCCAACAAAATCCATGGCAATACTTCTCTGAGGTCAATTCCAGAACTCAGTCTCTATGTTGAATCACACAAGAGTTCAAGCACAGGTGTACCCAGTCATCTCTTCCTACCGCCATACAAATGTTCACAGTTAAAACCAAAACACCCCAACATGGCCCTCATCTTCTTCCATGTAGACACTCATCATAACCTCCGGCTGGAGGTTTCCATGAGGTACACAGCCCACGTCCGTGTCCAAAATAAGCTCCCTTGCCCCTCATTTGCCTAACATCAGGGTTGCCTGGACTGCCTTCCTGTAAAACAGAAGTGAAAAAATAGGCCTGGCGTTAATACTGCTCTACTTCTCCAACTTGAGGCCTACTGAGTGTGGGGTTTAGATTCTTTATGTAAATTCATATTTTTTGTTGTTGTACTTTAACTTTTTAATATGTTTTCATTTTTTAAATATTTTTATTTTATTATTATTATTATTTTAAACTTTAATTTACATCTTTTAAATGATCATTATTTTTAAATTTTTTTCTTTCTTTCTTTCTTTTCTATTTTTTCTTTTGTCTTATCATTTCTTTTCAATTTTCTGATTTCCCCTTCCTCGAATTCTACCTGCCTACTCTCATTCTCTTTAGTGACTTCTTCCCTTTCCTTCTAATATCTTTTCTTCCAAGCATCAAATAAATTTATAAGAGTAAGCAGTAACTCAACAGTCAAACAGAGCAAGAAGTAACATGAGCAGCACAAAAAATCAAGGAAGAAAATAAGTACAAACAACGAAGGACAGCCAAAATATTCAGGAGGACCTATAGTCATCAGAAAAATGGTCATATAAAGAACTCAAGGAATACCTTAGACAGATGGAATTGAAACTTAAAGAGGATACGAGACAGCAAATCCAAACAGTGAAAGAACACATTGAAAATGAATTACATAAACAGATAAAAGAAGAAGTTATGCATCTTTATCAGGAGATAGAGATTATAAAAAAATCAAACAATAATTCTAGAAATGAAGGAAACGATAAACCAAATTAAAAAGTCAATTGAGAGTATCACTAACACTGTGGAGCAAGTAGAAGACAGAATGTCGGATAATGAAGACAAAATATATCATCTTGAAATGAATCTAGCCAACACAGAAAGGCTGGTAAAAAATCATGAGTAAAACATCCAAGAGATATGGGATAACATAAAAAAAAATTAATGAGTCATCTGGATAGGTACACAGATTCAAACCAAAGGAATTAGTAATCTATTGAATGAAATAATTACAGAAATTTTTCCAGAAATACAAAGTAAATAGATATACAAATTGGACATGCTTACAGGACACGGAGAACACAATATCACAGTAGACCAACACCAAGACACATTGTTATGAAGATATCCAATATACAAAACAAAGAGAAAATATTAATAGCTCTAAGAGAAAGGAGGCAGATTACATTAAGGGGTAAACCAATAAGGTTGAGAATGGATTTTTCATCACAGTTGCTGAAAGCGAGAAGATCCTGGAGCAACGTATTTCAAACACTGAAAGACAATGAATGCCAACCAAGAATTCTGTATCCAGCAAAATTAAGCTGCAGGTATGACGATGAAATAAAAATATTTCATGATAAACAAAAGGTAAAAAAATTTGTAGCCAGAAAACCAGCATTGCAAAGCATCTTGAGCAAAACAATACACGAAGAAGAAATGAAAATCAACAACAAAAACCATCAGTGGGAAGTGCCTCAGTAATGACTGAGGGTGGGGGAAAAGCTAATCATGCAGAAACAAACTAAATTAAAAAAAAAAAAAGATGAATCATCAATCATGAGCGGCAGTACAAACCATATATCAATAGTGACTCTAAATGTTAATGGCTTAAACTCTCCAATAACGCGACATAGGCTGGTAACTTGGATTAAAAATGAATCCAACAATATATTGCCTCCAGGAGGCACATCTGAATGGAAAAGACATACACAGGCTGAAGGTGCAAGTTTTGGAAAAAATATACCATGCAACGCTCCCCATAAGCAAGCAGGGGTGGCCATGCTCATATCGAATAAAATCGACTTCAAGACTAATTTAATCAAAAGGGATAAGAAAGGACATTATATACTGTTAAAAGGAACCATTCATCAACAAGACATAAAAATTATCAATATTTATGCACCAAATAATGGTGCTGCAATGTTCAAAAAACAAATTCACCTCAAGTTCCAGAATGAAATAGACCACAACACAATAATTATGGGTGACTTCAACACACCTCTCTCACCATTGGACAGATCCTCCAAACAAAAGTGAATAAAGAAACTATAGAACTCAATATCACAATCAATAACCTAGACTTAACTGACATATATCGAATATATCAATCATCATCAAGTGGATATACTTTTTTCTCAGTAGCACGTGGATCCTTCTCAAAAATAGACCATATATTATGTCATAGGGCAACCCTCAGTAAATATACAGGGGTTGAGATAATACCATGAATTTTTTCTGATCATAATGGAATGAAACTGGAAACCAATGATAAAAAAAGGAAGGAAAAATCCTACATCACATGGAAAATGAACAATATGTTACTGAATGATCAGTGGGTTACAGAAGATATAAAGGAGGAAATCAAAAAATTCTTAGAGATACATGAAAATACAGACGCAATATATCAGAATCTATGGGACACAATGAAAGCAGTTTTAAGAGTGAAATTCATCGCCTGGAGGTCATTCCTGAAAAAAAGTAAAAACGAACAAATAAATGAGCTCACACTTCAACTCAAAGCCCTAGAAAAGGAAGAGCAAAACAACAAAAAATGTAGCAGAAAGCAAGAAATAATTAAAATCAGAGCAGAAATCAACGAAATTGAAACAAAAGAAACTATTGAAAAAATTAACAAAACTAAAAGGTGGTTCTTCGAAAAAATAAATATGTTCGACAGACCCTTAGGCATGCTAATGAAGAGAAGAAGAGAGAGAACTCAAATTACTAACATATGGGATGAAAAAGGCAATATTACAACAGATGCTTCCGAAATACAGAAGACAATTAGAAATTATTTAGAAAACCTATATTCCAATAAAATAGAATATAGTGAAGACATCGATAAATTTCTTAAGTCATATGATATTCCCAGACTGAGTCAGAAGGATACACACAATTTAAACAGACCAATGTCAATGGATGAAACAGAAGAAGCAATCAAAAGACTACAAACCAAGAAAAGCCCAGGAACAGATGGCTATACAGCGGAGTTTTACAAAACATTTAAAGAAGATTTAATACCAATACTTTTCAAGTTATTTCAGCATAGAGAAAAAGAGGGAGCTCTACCAAATTCATTCTATGAGGCCAACATCACGCTGATTCCGAAATCAGAAAAAGACACCTCAAAGAAAGAAAACTACAGACCAATATATCTGATGAACCTACATGCAAAAATCCTCAATAAAACTCTGGTGAATCGAATACAAAAGCACATCCAAAAAATTATGCACCATGATCAAGTAGGATTCATAGCTGGGATGCAAGGATGGTTCAATATACGGAAATCAATAAATGTTATTCACCACATCAATAGACTTAAAGATAAGAACCATATGATCATCTCGATAGAAGCAAAAAAAGCATTTGACAAAGTACAGCATCCCTTTATGTTCAAAACATTAGAAAAAATAGGGATAACAGGAAGTTACCTCGACATTGTAAAAGCTATCTATGCTAAACCTCAGGCTAGCATCATTATGAATGGAGAAAAATTGAAGGCATTTCTTCTAAAATCTGGAACAAGACAGGGATGCCCTCTCTCACCACTTCTATTCCATATAGTTCTCGAAACACTGGCCAGAGCAATTAGACATACTAAACAAATAAAAGGCATAAAAATAGGAAAATAAGAACGCAAATTATCACTATTTTCGGGTGACATTATTCTATACATAGAAGACACAAAAAGGTGTACAAAAACTACTAGAACTAAAAAATGAATGACCTGCGACCCACCGGCAGGTCAGGCCCAGAAACCTGCAGAGGGGCACAGCTGCCCCACCCACCTGCAAGGTAGGCGATACCGTGACCACTGATAAAACAGGCCCAGTGGCCGTCTGGCACATCACCCCGTTTGGGGGAGGGGCAGAGCCGCCACCAGCACCTGTTAGGTAGACAGACCTGCAAACGACAGACAAAACAGGCCTAGCGGCCAGCGGAGGTGCAGAGCCGCTTCTCACGCCTGCAAGGGAGGCGAACCTGTGACCACCGAAAGAACAGGCCCACCGAAAGTAGAGGCACAGCAGCCTGCCGGCATAGTAGGCACATTGCCCCAATTGGAGGAGGGGCAGAACCACCGCCAAAGCCTGCGAGGGAGACTTTGCAACTATATAAGAGCAATATAAATATATAGGGGGAAAATCAATAACAAAACAGTTTCACCAAGCAGAAAGAAACGCGATCAGTATGAAAAGACAAGGAAAGAAAGGACCACAAGCAATGCAGGTCAACTCAACTTTAGAAGAGGTAATATCTGCAGCAGATGGAATGTCAGATAAAGAATTCAGGATATACATGCTTCAGATTATCTGGAGTCTCAAGGAAGACATTAGACAGCATAATCAGACAATGAAAGACCACTTCGAGCACTTCGAAAATGAATTGCATAAACAAATACAAGAAGCAAAAGATCAATTATACAGGGAGATCAAGGTTATAAAAAACAAACAAACAGAAATCCTGGAAATGCAGGAAACAATAAACCAAATTAAAAACTCAATTGAGAATACTACCAGCAGAGTAGAACACTTAGAAGATAGAACATCAGAAAATGAAGACAAAGTATTTCAACTGGAGAAGAACATAGACAGCTCAGCAAAGCTGTTAAGAAACCATGAGCAGAACATTCAAGAAATATGGGATAACATAAAGAGACCAAACTTAAGAGTCATTGGGATACAGGAAGGTATAGAGTTCCAAACAAAAGGAATGAGCAATCTATTCAATGAAATAATACGAGAAAACTTCCCAGACTTGAAGAATGAGACAGAATCCCATATCCTAGAAGCCTACGGGACGCCGAATGTGCAAAATCATAAGAGATCCACACCTAGACACATTATAATGAAGATGCCCAACAAACAGAATAAGGAGAGAATTTTAAAAGCTACAAGAGAAAGGAAGCAGATTACATTTAGGGGTAAACCAATCAGGATAACAGCTGATCTTTCAACACAGACTCTGAAAGCTAGAAGATCCTTGAATAACATATTTGAAACACTGAAAGAAAATGGGTTCCAACCAAGAATTGTGTATCCAGCAAAATTAAGCTTCAGTATGGAAGATGAAATTAAAACCTTCCATGATAAACAAAAGTGAAAAGAATTTGCAGCTAGAAAACCATCTCTTCAAAACATCCTCGGCAAAACATTGCAGGAAGAGGAAATGGAAAATAACAATGAAAACCAACAGCGGGAGGGAGTACAGTAAAGAGGGGGAATAATCAAAGAGGAAAACAAACCATGTTTAGTAACATAAATAAACCAATATGACTGGAAGAACAACCCATATCTCAATAATAACCCTAAATGTTAATGGCTTAAACTCACGAATTAAGAGACACAGGCTAGTAGAATGGATCACAAAACAAGACCCAACAATATGCTGCCTTCAGTAGACGCATTTGATAGGAAAAGACATACATAGACTGAAGGTGAAAGGTTGGGAAATATCATATCACTCTTATGGACTTCGGAAACAAGCACGAGTGTCCATACTCATATCAAATAAAATAGATTTCAAGCCAAAGTTAATCAAAAGGGATGAAGAGGGACACTACATACAGCTCAAGGGAACCATACACCAACAAGACATCACAATCATAAATATATATGCCCCAAACAATGGTGCAGCTATGTTCATCAAACAAACTCTTCTCAAGTTCAAGAGTCTAATAGACCACCATACAATAATTATGGGAGACTTCAACACACCTCTCTCACCACTGGATAGATCTTACAAAGAAAAGTTGAATAAGGAATCTATAGAACTCAATAACATAATTAATAACCTAGACTTAATTGACATATATAGAATATACCACCCAAGATCAAGCAGTTACACTTTTTTCTCAGCAGCACTTGGATCCTTCTCAAAAATAGATCATATATTATGTCACAGGGCAACTCTTAGACAATATAAAGGAGTAGAGATAATACCATGCATCTTATCTGAACATAATGAAATGAAATTGAAAATCAACGATAAAAGAAGTAAGGAAAAATCATGCATCAATTGGAGAATGAAAAATAGGTTACTGAATGATAAATGGGTTATAGAAGACATCAAGGAGGATATTAAAAAATTCTTAGAGATAAATGAAAACAGAGACACAACATATCGGAATCTATGGGACACATTGAAAGCAGTTCTAAGAGGAAAATTTATTGCTTGGAGTTCATTCCTTAAAAAAAGAAACAAACCAACAAATAAATGATCTAATACTTCAACTCAATGTCCTAGAAAAAGAAGAGCAAAACAACAGCAAAAAAGTAGAAGACAAGAAATAATTAAAATCAGAGCAAAAATTAATGAAATTGAAACAAAAGAAACAATTGAAAAAATTGACAAAACTAAAAGTTGGTTCTTTGAAAAAATAAATAAAATTGACAGACCCTTAGCCACGCTAATGAAGAGAAGAAGAGAGAGAACTCAAATTACTCGCATATGGGATGAAAAAGGCAATATCACAACAGACACTTCAGAAATACAGAAGATTATCAGAAATTATTTTGAATCCTTATACTCCAATAAATTAGAAGATAGTGAAGGCATCGATAAATTTCTTAAGTCATATGATTTGCCCAGATTGAGTTAGGAGGATATTGACAACCTAAACAGACGAATATCAACTGAGGAAATAAAGAAACCATCAAAAGACTACCAACTAAGAAAAGCCCAGGACCGGATGGGTATACAGCAGAGTTTTACAAAACCTTTAAAGAGGAACTAATACCAATACTTTTCAAGCTATTTCAGGAAAATGAAAAACAGGGAGAACTTCCAAATTCATTCTATGAGTCCAACATCACCCTGATTCCTAAACCAGACAAAGACACTCCAAAGAAAGAAAACTACAGACCAATATCTCTAATGAACCTAGATGCAAAAATGCTCAATAAACTTCTCGCGAACCGGATACAAAAACATATCAAAAAAATTGTGCACCATGATCAGGTAGGATTTATCCCTGGGATGCAAGGTTGGTTAAATATACGAAAATCAATAAATGTTATTCACCACATCAATAGGCTTAAATATAAGAACCATATGATCATCTCGATAGATGCGGAAAAAGCATTCGACAAAGTACAGCATCCCTTTATGTTCAAAACTCTAGAAAAACTAGGGATAACAGGAACATACCTCAATATTGTAAAAGAAATCTATGCTAAGCCTCTGCCTAGCATCATTCTGAATGGAGAAAAACTGAAGGCATTCCCTCTAAAATCTGGTACAAGACAGGCATGGCCTCTCTTACCACTTCTGTTCAACATAGTTCTCGAATCACTGGCCAGTGCAATTAGACAGACAAAAGAAATTAAAGTCATAAAAATAGGAAAAGAAGAACTCAAATTATCACTATTTGCAGATGACATGATTCTATACCTAGCAGACCCAAAAGTGTCTACAAAGAAACTATTAGAGCTAATAAATGAATTCAGCAAAGTGGCAGGATATAAAATCAACACGCATAAATCAAAGGCATTCCTGTATATCAGCGACAAATCCTCTAAAATATATATGAGGACAACCACCCCATTCACAATATCCTCAGAAAAAATAAAGTACTTGGGAATCAACCTAACAAAAGAGGTGTAAGACTTATACAATGAATACTACAGAACCCTAAAGAGAGAATTGAAGAAGATCTTAAAAGATGGAAAAATATACCCTGTTCATGGATAGGTAGAATTAACATCATCAAAATGGCGATATTAACAAAAGTTCTCAATAGGTTTAATGCAATGCCAATCAAAATCCCAATGGCATTTCTTGTAGAAATAGAGAAAGCAATCATGAAATTCATATGGAAAAATAAAAGACCCAGAATAGCAAAAACATTGCTAAGCAGGAAGTGTGAATCAGTCGGTATAGCTATACCAGACTTCAAACTATACTACAGAGCAATAGAAACAAAAACAGCATGGTACTGGTACCAAAACAGGCGGGTGGACCAATGGTACAGAATAGAGGACACAGAAACCAATCCACAAAACTAAAACTATCTTATATTCGATAAAAGGGCTAAAAGCATGCAATGGAAGAAGGCTAGCATCTTCAACAAATGGTGTTGGGAAAACTGGAAATCCATATGCAACAAAATGAAACTGAATCCCTTTCTCTCACCATGCACAAAAGTTAACTCAAAGTGGATCAAGGAACTTGATATCAAATCAGAGACATGGCGTCTGATAGAAGAAAAAGTTGGCTATGATCTACATACTGTGGGGTCGGGATCCAAATTCCTAAATAGGACACCCATAGCACAACAGTTAATAACTAGAACCAACAAATGGGACTTACTCAAACTAAAAAGTTATTTTCTCAGCAAAAGAAACAATAAGAGAGGTAAATAGGTAGCCTACGTCCTGGGAACAAATCGTTACTCCTCACACTTCAGACAGAGCCCTAATATCCAGAATATACAAAGAACTAAAAAAATTAGACAATGAGATAACAAATAACCCAATCAACAAATGGGCCAAGGACCTGGACAGAAATTTCTCAGAGGAGGACATACAATCAATCAAGAAGTATATGAAAAAATGCTCACCATCTCTAGCAGTCAGAGAAATGCAAATAAAAACCACCCTAAGATACCATCTCACTCCAGTAAGATTGGCAGCCTTTAGGAAGTCAAACACCAACAAGTGCTGGCGAGGATGTCGGGAAAAGTGTACTCTTGTACATTACTGGTGGGACTGCAAATTGGTGCACCCAATTTGGAAAGCAGTATGGAGATTTCTTGGAAAGCTCGGGATGGAACCACCATTTGATCCAGCTATTCCCCTTCTCGGTCTATTCCCTAAAGACCTAAAAAGAGCACACTATAGGGCCACTGCTACATCCATGTTCATAGCAGCACATTTCACAATAGCAAGACTGTGGAACCAACATAGATGTCCTTCAATAAAAGAATGGATAAAAAAATGTGGCATTTATACACAATGGAATATTACTCTGCATTAAGAAATGACAAAATCATAGAATTTGGAGGGAAATGGATGGCATTAGAGCAGGTTATGCTAAGTGAAGCTAGCCAATCCCTTAAAAACAAATGCCAAATATCTTCTTTGATATAAGGAGATTAACTAAGAACAGAGTAGGGACGAAGAGCATGAGAAGAAGATTAACATTAAACAGGGATGAGAGGTGGGAGGGAAAGGGAGAGAGAAGGAAAATTGCATGTAAATGGAAGGAGACCCTCAGGGGTATACAAAATTACATACAAGAGGAAATGAGGGGAAAGGAGGAAAAATATAAGGGGGAGAAATGAATTACAGTAGAGGAGGTAGAGAGAGAAGAGGGGAGGGGAGGGGGAGGGGGGATAGTAGAGGATAGGAAAGGCAACAGAATACAACAGTCACCAGAATGGCAATATGTAAATCAATGGTTGTGCAATTGATGTGATTCTGCAATCTGTATATGGGGTAAAAATGGGAGCTCATATCCCACTTGAATCAAAGTGTGAAATATGATATATCAAGAACTATAAAATGTTTTGAACAACCTACAATAAAATTAATTAAAAAAAAACCAGCATGGTACTGGTACCAAAACAGGCGGGTGGACCAATGGTACAGAATGGAGGACACAGAGATTAATCCAAAAAGCTACAACTATTTTATATTTGATAAAGGAGCTAAAAGCATGCAATGGAGGAAATATAGTATCTTCAACAAATGGTGTTGGGAAAAATGGAAATCCATGTGCAACAAAATGAAACTGAATTCCTTTCTCTCGCCATGCACAAAAGTTAACTCATAGTGGATCAAGGTGCTAGATATCAAATCAAAGACTCTGTGTCTGATAGAAGAAAAAGTTGGCTCTGATCTACATATTATGGGATCGGGCTCCAAATTCCTTTATATGACATCCATAGCACAAGAGTTAATAACAAGAATCAACAAATGGGACTACTTAAACTGAAAAGTTTTTTATCAGCAAGAGAAAGAATAAGAGAGGTAAATAAGGAGCATACATCATGGGAACAAATTTTTACTCCTCTCACTTCAGATAGAGGCCTAATATCCAGAATATACAAAGAACTCAAAAAATTAGAGAATAAGATAACAAATAACCCAATAAACAAATGGGTCAAGGACTTGAACAGACACTTCTCAGAGGAGGACATACAATCATTCATCAAGTACATAATAAAATGCTCACCATTTCTAGCAGTCAGAGAAATTCAAATCAAAATCACCCTAAGATACCATCTCACTCCAGTAAATTGGTAGCCATTATGAAGTCAAACAACAACAAGTGCTGGCAAGGATGTGGGGTAAAAGATACTCTTGTACATTGCTGGTGGGACTGTAAACTGGTGTGGTCAATTTGGAAAGCAGTATGGAGATTCCTGGGAAAGCTGTGAATGGAACCACAATTTGACTCAGCTATTGCCCTTCTCTGACTATTCCCTGAAGACCTTAAAAGAGAGTAATACAGGGATACTACCACATGGATTTTCATAGCAGTACAATTCACAATTGATACACTGTGGATCCAACCCAGATGCCCTTCAATAGATGAATGGATAAAAAAATGTGGCATTTATACACTATGGAGTATTACGCAGCACTAACAAATGACAAAATCATAAAATTTGCAGAAAAATGGATGGCACTGGAGCAGATTATGCTTAGTGAAGATAGCCAATCCCTAAAAAATAAATACCAAATGTCTTCTTTGATATAATGAGAGCAACTAAGAACAGAGCAGGGAGCAATAGCAGGAAGAAAAGATTAACTTTAAACAGAGACATGAGGTGGGAGGGTAAGTGAGAGAAAAGGGAAATTGCATGGTAATGGAGGGAGACCCTCATTGTTACACAAAATTACATATTGTTGTGAGTGGAATGGGAAAATAAACATGGAGTGAAATAAATTACAGTAGATGGGGAAAAAAGAGAAGATCGGAAGGAAGGGGAGGGGATATAGTCGAGTATAGGAAAGGTATCAGAATACAACAGTAGCTAATAGGGCATTATGTAAAAATGTGGATGTGTAATCGATGTGATTCTGTAATCTCTATTTGGGCTAAAAATGGGAGTTCATAAGCCACTTGAATCTAATGTATGAAATATTATATGTCAAGAGATTTTTAATGTTTTGAGCAACCAATAAAAGAAAAAAAGTAGCAATATATATGCCAATCGAAATTCATCATGAAATATATATAATCCACAGATCGAAAAATATTCATTTTACTGAACATGGATTAATGTATAATGTTATTCAACTAGGAAGCTCACCCATAGGTTGAATTTTCAGTTCCAACAGCATTTAGGAGGAGTTATCCTTTTTCACAATTTGCATCTGCCAATTCAGTTACCTCACAAGTATGTACGTGTGGTACCAGGTAGAATTCTATATGTGCATATAAAAATACATGTGCTGAATTGGCTACAGAGAAAGGGAGACAGGAATTCACATATTTGTTAATTTTAAAAACACATGTAGAAATGTTTCAACAAAAAAATGACTAGATTTATAACTCCTACACTATATAATGCAAAAGGCAATTGTAACAATACACCATGCCTCCTCTGAACTGCTTGTATTTCTATTCTGTTTGGGTTATTTTTCACCATCATATTAGAATTATTAGTCAGAGTATAGTAGGGTATGTGTTAGTTTCAGGGCTTCAGTATTTCAAATAGAAAATTGAAAAATGAATCGAATGTGTATGTAAATATGTGCTACACAAAAATCTTCCCACTCACATTCAGAACAATGCCTTGATATTACCTTGGCCCAAGTAAGACACAATTAGAGTAGAAAAGTGTGAAAATCTGTGAATACATATCTGGAATGGAATATGCTCGGGAGTTCACAACCTTGGTGGTGGTAGAGGAGTTTCCAAAAGTAAAGAACAGTGTAAACACTCCACAAACATGGAGCTCTGCTGGCCTAAGACTTCTTGGAAAACTGCCTCTGAGGTTGGGCACTTGAAATATATGTTGTTGTCATGAGCTTTAACTTCCTTTGTAGTGAGACCATCAAAATGGGTCTGCATCTATGTGACCTGGAAGACATGGTTTCTTATATTCCAATGACCATGAGGCAGCAGTGCTGAATTCTCTCTTTGTATGTAAACTGTGGCCACTGGAGGCTAAGTGTCTCCTCGTGTGGACTGTGAAGACATTTGGTCATCCTCCACTTTTCGTGGTGTTTCTTGCTGCTGCACTGGGAATTTGGTATTTGCTTCACCAAATACAAGGAGTTCTACTAGGATACAGTGCTGAAGGGAGTTCTGTCACGTGTGGTGGGTCAGGGTCTGCAGGAGAATGCACCAACCAGGCTTCTATCCCACACAGCTTGCCCCAATAACCATAGTAAACTGATTCTGAACATTGCCCTGAACCTCTCTATATAAAAAATGCCTTTACATATAAGTGTCTGATTTCTGCACTATGTCAGTCATAATCCATTTGGAAGCCAATGGCCGATCCACATGGCCCCACCATGGTGTTTTATCACACACCTGCCCACCACTGCTCTAGGCCCACTAATCAGCAGGATACAAATTACTGGCATCTCTGTTCTACACCATTTTCATAAAACCCAGTAAAACAAGGCATTCTCTGGTATACACATGATCAACCACAGGACTTCCAAAGATTCTCCAGTGCCACCTGGTCATGGAAATTTCAAAAATTTCATGGTATTTATCTAGCCATTTTTCAAAGATTAAGTTGGAGGCACTGTGGGTTTCAAATCATTCAGGAACCATTAAGTGTTGAGAAAGCTCATTTCAATGAAAGCTCTGGAGAACACTCACAGGCAAGGCTTCTCAAAGAGTTGCCAAAAGGTCACATGAAGCCAGGCAAATTGAGGCCTACAATGTGAGGTCCATGTGTGTTTTGACTCTCAACTATACCTGCCAATCTTTCAGAATAAAATCATGTGATATCCTGGCTGAGGTTCCCATTGTTTTGTGGAAAGACACCCTGGGCCTAGATCTCAGTTTCCATGGGTGACTCTCATGCATGGTCTTCTAAAATCCCAACACAATTCATGGCAATACTTCTCTGAGTTCAGTTCCAGAACTCAGTCTCTAAGGGGAATCACGCCAGAGTTCAAGCCCAGGTGGAACCAGTCATTCCTTCCAACCACCACAAAAATGACCACAATTAAAATCAAAACACTCCCACAGGGCCCTCATCTTCTTCCATATAGACACTCATCATAACCTCTGGCTGGAGATTTCTATGAGGGGCACAGCCTAAGAAAGTGTAAAAAATAAGCTCACTTGCCCCTCATTTGCCTAAAATCATGGTGGCCTGGACACTCCTCCTGTGAACCTGGAGTGATCAAATATTCCTGCTGTTAAAGTGTTCCGCTTCTCCAATTTGAGGCCTACTGGCTGTGAGGTATAGATTCTTTATGTGATTTGGAGTCATGAGAAAACCCAAGCACATATGGGCAAGCCTCTGCAGGGATTTGAAGAACTCATTTAATCCAAAGAATCCCTATTCTCACTTAATGGAGGTCAGGAACCTAAAACAAGAAGGCAAAAAAATTCATCCACAATGACTTCTCTTTTGGCCATTTCGGTTTGGGAAGCACATGGGATTTTTCTTTAGATCCATTGGGTGCTGAGAATCTAAGTCACAGCCTCACACAAGGACCAGAGACTGATTCAGACACATCCCATTCCAAAGCAATTAAGCAAAGAGCCACAGGTGAAGCCCATTCATTTCCATATGAAAACAGTTTTCTTCAGGCTTCACAAAGGGTTGGCATGAGGCAAAGACCTTCCTGAAATTCAGGGTAATTGAAACACAAGTAAGCAAATGGCCCAAGAAGGGTTTCTTCACTGAGACTTTAGTGGTCACACTGATATCTGAGTTTTCTGAGATGCTCTCAATCTCTTCAGCTATCCAGTACATGGCCATGTCACAGAGCCTTGTGGTGTTACATATCTGGGACACAAAACCATGAGCGTATTCTGTAGAGTGGCCAGAATTCACGAAGAAAACAGTAACTTAAGAAGACAGTAGGTGTTGCCCATCCATAAGGCAAAGTGAAGTCCATTAATCTATTGGGCAGTATTAATGTGGGGAAGCTTTCTACTAGAGAAAACAAATCCATTGATGCATTCTCTTTTCTAATGTCTACAACCACGGATACAGTGGGATACACAGACATAGAAACCCTCACAATGTCAAAGGACTTACTAGAAACAGTCCACTCCACACCAGAAAAAAACGCCTTTCCTACCTATTCTCAGAACATGAGAAAAAAACCACAAACTCACACCCACAACGGCAAAGCCACCTCCTTCCCCCAAGTAGGTCTGTGACTATCCAGAGTGTCTTCTGACTGGTGGGCCATATTATGTTCCCCCGAAATGGCCTGTCCTCTCTCAGATCTGGTCTCCTTGGCCAACTATGTGAGTTGTCAGGAGACAGCGGTGAGCCACTACCTGCTTTCTCAGGGAAGGTACCTCTTCAGAGCTCTGCTGGCAATTGGCCATCCTCACATCAGTAGGTACCAAGAAAGACTGACTCTGTCCTTGGAAAAAGCAAACAAGTTAGCCCAATGGGACTAGGACTGGGACTGGCTCTGGGTGCCTGTCTTCCTGGATCCCAAGTTCAGAGAATTCAATCACCAAGGAAGTGAGGATAGGTCACTTCCTTCAGGAACTGAATGAGGTCACTGCCTTGAAAACCACTTTGTCCTAACAGTTGCTTCCAAGGGTCCCATGAGATGGAGGCTGCCCCAACATCCTCTGACACATTCAGAAGTTAGAATGGAATATCAACCTTAGGCACCCAGGTACAGCTCTCCACACAGGCCTGGTTTCTTCCAACTTCTTTACAATAAGAAAAGAGAGGCTGACTTAGACCCATCAATTCATCCTGACCAGGTTGTTTGCCATGGAAGATTTCTATTGCTCTCTCAGGTCCAACATAGCTGCATAAATCTTCTCCAAGGATCATTTCTGCATGGATCTTTGAGGTTCTCAGAAGGTGGAAGATCACCTACATTCCTATATTGTAAGACCAACTCTGTCCCTGCTTTTCTGTAAGTTATATTGATGGAACAGTGTATGTTTAGGGTTAATAACATGTTTGATTTGGGTTAGGAATCATTTTGCGAGATGAATAATGGTATTGGCAACCTTCGATATTTACAAGAGTATATAGGTGAAATATAAGTATGAAAGCAGAAAATTAGGAAAGATTTGAAGCCCAGAAGGGAATTGGACCCTTAAGTGGTATACTTAGCTTTGAGTTATGTGCTGCACAGTTGTCTCAGATAAATCAATATACAATGGCATAGGACCTTGTACCTTGGATGATTGAATGTTGAAGAGAACATCCAGTCAAAAAGCGATATTCAGTACGATGAGGAAGGTAGTAGTTAGGTTTAGAATGAAGAGTGAGTATTGGATTTGGACAAAAAGTTCTTTAGCAATAGGGTTTCGGTTAGAGAGTGAGTGTTAATGTCAGCACATGTGAAGAGTCAGTCACAATGATGAACTGGGGAAAATATGAGGGAAAGCAGATATCAATAAAGACATTAGGAAATCAAGCAAAGTACAAAGTGAGTGATAGGATTAGACATTTTCAACAGGCTTGAGGTTGAATATATAATCTTAGGAAGAATCAAATATGTAGTCACCAATAGGATTGACATTTGAGAGCATTAGGCAACCTGGACATAGATGTTTTTAGTAATCCATGCTCACTTTCCATTTAGGCTTTGGTACAATTGAAAGTGTGACCTTTGCTTTTTGTGTCCAGAATATTTCTGTGATAAAATGTATATGTATATCACGTGACATGAGTATTTCTTCCACCATTTCCAGGAGCAATATTTTGAAGACATATAAATTTGTATTGGGGTACAAATAGGTATACCCTCTGTCTATGAATATAGCAATAACGCATGAATAGACCATACTGGGAATAAATAATATAACTGGATCCACTTTAAATAATGGATTGAATGGATATCTGAAAATATATAAGAAATGTTATAAAGATGCACAATCAATCATTCCAACCAGTTATATATCTAATGGTCATCTTAGGGTTATGTTTTATCATGAAGGATGTGTGAGTTTTGCTTAAAAATTGATCATGGAAATTGAAAATAATATATTTGAAAAAAGTCTCATGAAAAGACCAGTCAAGAAACATAGGGAAATACATGTGTTCTGGAGCAAGAAGTGATTGAAAGTGAAACAAATGCCTATAAATTTGCTAAGTAGTGGATGAAATATATATCCTATGATGTGCATAAACTGAAGAAATAGTAATGTACCAGTGTTGAATAATAATTAATGTCAAAATACACATCATGTCCCATAGGAATCTACTAGCATTGATGTTAAACTAGGTCAGTTAATGTAGAAATACTAGGATTTGTTTGCACCTTTCACTGAAGTTAGTTTTCAGTACTAGGAAACAAATATGTATTTCAGGTGGATGAATATTTCTGAGAATAATCTTGTGAAAAGTTGATTATTAATCCACATACATGAACATGAATAAATTTAGGGAGTGTATATAAGACACATATATTTCATATTTTGAAAAATCTGGAGATTTATTTTGTATATATATATATATATATATATATATATATATATATACACACACACACACACACACACACACAAACACACACACAAAGACATTCAAAAGTAGAATTATATATGCCAATCGAATTTCACCATGAAATATATATCATCCACAGATCCAAAAATATTCATTTTACTGAACATGGATTTATGTATAATGTTATTCAACTAGGAAGCTCACCATTAGCTTGAATTTTCAGTTCCAACAGCATTTAGGTGGAGTAATCTCTTCTCACAATTTGTATCTGCAATGTCAGGCACCTCACAAAAATGTACGTGTGATATCAGGTAGGATTCTATATGTGTATATAAAAATTAATGTGCTGAATAGGTTACAGCGAAAGGGAGATAGGAATTCACATATTTGTTAACTTTAATACACATATAAAACTATTTCAATTAAAAAATGACTAGATTTATAACACCTACCTTTTATCTTGCAAAAGGCAAGTCCAATATACACCATGCCTCCTCTGAACTGCTTGTATTTCAATTCCGTTTGGGTTATTTTTCTCCATCATATTAGTATTTGTAGTTAGCGTCTAGAAGGGTATGGGTTATTGTCAGGAATTCAGTATTTCAATTGGAAAATTGGAAAGTGAATCCAATGTGTATGCAATTATGTGCTGCACAATATTCTTCCCACTCTCATCCAGAACAATGGCTTGACATTAACTTCGCCCCAAGTAAGACGCAATTAGAGAAGAAGAGTTAGAAATTCTGTGAATACATATCTGGAATGGAAAATGCTCAGGAGTTCACAACCTTGGAGGTGGTAGAGGATTTTCCAAAAGTAGGGGACAGGGTTGATCACCCAACATGATCTTTCATTAAAATTGTGAGCCATCTTGCCACAAAGCAATGAAAAGATAATTTTTGCTTTACTATAAATTACTGCAAATTCTGAACCTGCTTAGAATGCCCGACCATGTTTTGAACTCACCCATGCCTGGCTCTCTGACCAGAAAACGGCCCTCTCTGAAACTTTAATGACACCTCATAAATATTCGCCTTCCCTGGCCAGACAATGACCCTCTCTGAGGCTCTAATGGTCCTCATAATTTCTGATGCTGGGGCCAGAAAAAACAAATGTAAACTACAATTAGTGTGATGCTTGTCAAAGTTCTGTTTTCTGTAACCCCCCTTTTGTGTAACTTTCTGGGCTATAAAGCTGGGCTGTAGGAAAGGTGGGGTTGCTGTCTTGTTCCCGCCATTTTGAGAGGGAGAGGCAGCCCGGCTGCTTGAAATATTAAGCTTGCCTTAATTTGATTTTAATTGGAGTCAGTGGTCTTTTCTTGTGTCCTGGACTAACATTTTGGAGTTCCCCAGCAACATGACCCGACCAGATCACAAAGCCATACTGCTGGAAATTCTGAAGCTGGCCTATCCTCCAGGACTCCAGGCTGGAGAGCCAAGTTCCAAGGCCTTGGAATGAGCCTTCAGTCCGTGGATCACTGCAGTGAACCATCGCACTAAAACTATTATCAAGCACCTGGTGGAGGAGGCCTTCATAGGTAAGAGGCGCCTTTATAACATCTGATATCCGGTTAAGGGAGTTCTCTTCTGATGACAGAGAGGTGGCCTGGGAAGGCTCACATATACTCCTGTCCGGGACAGTAATAGGAATCCTTCTTTCCTCTGTTCTTTTCTGTAGGGAATACCTCTGAAAGTGTAGAGAGGTGCCGACTGGCACGCAGGAGCTCCTACCCCGGAGCTTTAGCAAGACGCTGCATTGCTCCTCTGGTTTTCTGTTTATTCGCCGAGTTTCTGTTTTTTTGTGTGTGTTTTGTTCTGTGTTCTAAATGTTTTTTATTTGTTTGTTTTTGTGCGTTTTGTTGTGTGATTTCTGTGGTAAAAACTTAAGGATATTGGACGTGAAAATGGGTAATAAAGCATGTAAGCCTGTCACCCCTTTGGACTGTGTTTTAAAGAAATGGGATGCACTATACCCCCCTTTGTTAAGCAGGATGAGAGAAGCCCCTAGCTGGCTGTCTGGAGCACACCCACTGCAGAGGGCAATGCCTGCTGGAGACCTAAGAACTGAGTATCTCCCAGGTTAACAAGTGAAGCTCCTTTAAAACCCCTTGTCCCTCCAGATCAAGAGAGTCACAACTTTGGACAGAGTCCCCTGTTTTTATCCTTTGTTAGCAAAGCAGTAAACCTCCCTTTTACTTTTTCTCAAACCCTGTCCTTATATTAAATTGGTATTAATTGGCTTCAAGGTCCAGAACCGAAATTTAAGTTACAAATTTTGATACCCCCCCGACCCCGGAATTTTTGAGAGCTGACTACTGAAATGTTAGGAGATTCAGCGTGCTTGGGGTGGAACCAAACCAGAGGAGCTAATCCTGTTTAAGTAAAAGACGGGACTGAGGGACTCCCAGCAGCTGCCGAAGTCCTGTTGCTTCAGTAAATTCCCTCCTTCCTTCCCTGCACTGTAAGTATTATGCCACCTCTGTTTTCTTAAAAAAGAGAAAAAGAAAAAGGAGACACTAAATGCAGTAAAGTCACCATGGAGACCTTTGATATTACATTTCCCGTTGCCCCTCTGTGAAAACATCTGATGCCCTTGTGGGGACATCTATCATGCCACTGGTGTAGGAGATTTTTCTCTTATCTGCTGTTTTAAAGGCTTCTGTCCTGTCAGCCATAGTCTGGAGCTCCTTTCTGTCTGTCTTTTGTCTTTGTTTCTGGCCATTTAAGACATGTGCAATAATGTGTTGATATTATAAATTGTTTCTTGGGAATGATCTTAGCTGAATGTGTGTCTAAATGATGATGTTTTATTGTAACAATATGGTATCTGGATGGGTTTTTGTAGCATTGCTCAATCTTGCAGTTAAAAGTCGGGTTTAGGTAATTTTTTAGTTTATGATTTCAGATAATTCATGCCAGAGAACTTAAATACTTAAAATGGAAAACTAAAGAATTCTACTTCCAAGTTGGCAAGTAACTTCCCAATCATTTAGTCTTTTTTTTCACCAATTTTTAATTGGGTAGCCTGGGTAAATGTCACAGTGTGTCAGTACATTAATTTGGACAAGGATAGTAAATCATAGTATGGTATCTGTTGACAAAACAAGATGTTAAGGTATAAAATTTTGAATTGTATCTTAAAATTGTATCATAATTTTCAACATCCTCACCTGAAAATTATGGTTAAAGTGCCTTAGGCCTGAGGTGTCCGCTCAGAATAGCAGTTTTGTCCAGCTCCTTCCAGAACTCAGCCAGGACTTATGTTGAAATGTAAATGAAAGAAGCCTACAAGCTCAGTAGGAGACTGATCTGATGTCTAAGTGGGAAAAAAAAAGGTAAATCGTATGGTATTTACTAATTACTGGCCAGTCATTTTTTCTAGGACTCTCATTTTTTTCCTTAGATTCTGTATTTTTTTTTGAGCTCATTATTTTGATCCTAGAGAACTAGGTTAATATTTTTCTCATCAGTTCTATCTTTGACCAACAGTGGAGTTCTGAAACATTACAATGGAGATTTCACCTGTGAAAAGCTACAAGGCCTTACTATTATTATTTGTGCACACTTTTGTTATGTGTTGTATGTCCATATATCCATATGTTCGTATATCATATATATGATATACAAATTAACATATATAAGGAGCGATCATTAAAAAAAAGCACTCATAAAAACAAATTTTAAAAAGTGGATTCGAAGATCTTTAATTCACGTGAGTTAAATGGTTCACTTTAAATTTGGATAAACAAATAACAATAAATGTCTTTAAATTTAAGCTTACAAGTTTTTCTAGCTGCTCAAAAATCTAATAAAATATTAATGTCTATAAAATGTCTAATATGCCTTGGTTCTAGGACTTTTCCTTTAACAAAAAAATGGTTTACACTGTTCAATACATTTCTCTAATATTTTGATAAATAAGTGAAGTAAATTTGATATGGGATTACTCATTCATGAGTACTTTTGTTAGATATCTGATTGATTTAGTAAGGTCTGTATAAGTTTGTTCTAAAGTCTGTATAAGATTGTAAAAATCAGTCATGTGATAAAGCGACACAAATTTCTGAAAACAAAAGTTTACCCATAACATTGTGTTTATTTTTATTTTTCTAGAGCAAGCAACCATAAAAATTAAACAACTGATTAAATAAGAACTGTTATTTTAGAGCACTGTACTGGAATTTCTTTAAAAGCTAAATTTGGTTAATGTAAAAACATCAATGTCATTGTGATGCTATTAATGTGCTCATATCTTCCAGGTATACAAGTCTGTAAGGTAGAAACTTTAAAAGAGCATTACATCAAGCTGGTGTTCTGAAGTTGTATGGTAAAAAAATATATATATATATATTGGGGATTTATTTACTTGTTATCAATAAGATATGTAAAGTTTTAAGTTACTTTTTACATTGGGGAAAAATTTAAATATATTTTTAAGTTAATGAGCTCCTAATCTATGTAAAGGTTAAAAACTTTCAGCCTTTCTTTAATTCATGTTTTAAATGTGATATCATATGGTGTTAGCTAATGTTCATGTGACCTCAAACAATTTATGTAAACTGTGTAAGATGATATTTAAAAAAAAAAGATCAGCTTTAGAACTAAAAGACTTAAGATTTATATAGAGCCCTGCCTTACATGAGATAAGGCTCTGTGTCTCATCTTACAACATGTGAGAATAACTACGAAAGCAGTAGGTCAGATGTTATTTAATTTAAAGTTACGTTCAGAAGTTTTTTTTTTTTTCTGTCAAGATTACTAGGATCTCAAAAAGGGGATATAATTTATAACTCAGCCAAAAATTCAGGGTAGCTATTACACGAACTAAGTATTTTTACTCTTGTTAATTTTATTTTGTAATTTCCTTATAAGTTAACTAAAGATTCCCTGTTAGTGTTTTACAAAAGAGTTGCTTTTAAACACAACATTGGTTAATTTAAGATAATAAGGCATCACCTACAAGACAGAAAAATACAGATCCCAAATAATAAAAAGATAAATAATTTTAAATTATAGACATTAAAGCACAGTACTCTTAATATAAGGCTGTTAAAATTTATTTGCTGGATGTTTAAGATAAGGATTTAAAATTTAATTTAAATGAAAAGGGACAATAAAACAAATTTTGGCTCTTGACCTCTGAGTCAGTTTGTATCCAGGGAACAGGAGACTTCTCTAAAGAACTTTGCAACTCTCAGCCACATAAACACCTGATCAGGAAGATTAATGAGGCCACTGGAGAACAGAAAGCCAATCAGTGCATTTTCTACGAAGAAGAGAGTCATCAGAGAAGGGAGATATTCCTGATGCTTCTGAGAGAAGCCACATGGTCAAGCAAGACCTGGAATCACCTAGCGCAAATGGCACTAGCAGAACTGAGAAGCTGCTCTCAAGTTTCCCCAGAAATGACTCCCATAAAATCTCAGCTGACTGTTAACAATAGATAGAAACAAAAGTCAGTTTTACTGCTTCATCTTAAACTCTTAGCAAAGACAGATAAACCCAAAATACAGCCATTCCTGGGCATTTTAAATAATAATAGTTATAATAATATTTTAACGTATACACTTTATGGTAGCCTCCCAAAATAAGTAAGACTGGAGGCTACAAAGAAAGATTCTCAGAGAGGAATGCCTGATGAGAATAAAAAGAGACTATCAAGAGGAGCTACCAGAGGCAGAAGTTTTTTGTTTAAGGCCTACAGATATTCCTAACCTACACAGGTAGGCTTGGTGTTTGCTAGTATGATTATCCAGCCCTGACTAACAGAATTAAAGGTTTCTCTATTACACACAGAGGTCATACTAGTAAAAGGAATTTGCAAGATCAGATGACATTAAATTATTAAACTGTATCTTATGGGGTGGGACAACTGTGACACTAAAAGTTAAATATTAAGTTGAAAGTCCTGATAACTGGGGATATTTAAGACAGATGAGGGGACATCTATACAGTGACTTGTTTCAGCAGCTGCAACATTTATTCAGTACTCATGGTTTTTGTTTCTCTCATAGAAGAACCCATCCCCAGATGACTTTACAAACTGTTCTACCACAACCAGACTTCAAACCGAACTGACTTCTAAAAGGCAACTCATGTCCCTCATGCTGTGCCCCCTCATGTCACCCTCTCTCAGCTCAGAAGAAGCCAAAATGAGTGACGCCACTCTTCTTACAACAATGGAGCCAAAAATAAATAGACTTTCATTTTAAGTAATTAATTAAGTCAGGTAAAATCAGGGAGACTGGTTTTGTGTGAGTTCAAAAAATATGGAGACTGTTACGTGAGGTATTAAAATTCCCTCAGTGCTCTTCCCCTACCCTATCAAAGATTTGAAAGGGACACATTAGAAAAGGGGGGAATGATAGACCCAACCTGATCTTTTATTAAAATTGGGATCCATCTTGCCACAAAGCCATGAAAAAAAAATTTTGGCTTAACTATAAATTACACCAAATTCTGAACCTGCTTGCAATGCCTGCCCGTGGCCTTGAACTCACCCATGCCTGGCTCTTTGACCAGGAACAGCCCTCTATGAAACTTTATTGACACCTCATAAATACTGGCCTTCCCTGGCCAGACAATGACCCTCTCTGGGGCTCTAATGGTCTTCATAAATTCTGATGTTGGGGCCAGCAAATATATATATATATATATATATATATATATATATATATATATATATATATATATAAACTACGATTAGTTTGATGCTTGTCAAAGTTCTGATATTTTAACCCCCCTGTAGTGTAAAATTCTGGGTTATAAACCTGGGCTGTAGGAAATTTGGGTGGCTGTCTTGTTCCCACTGTTTTGGGAGGGAGAGGCCACCTGGGCAGTGGAAAATATATGCTTGCTTTAACTTGATTTTAATTGGAGTCAGTGGTCTTTTCTTGCATCCTGGTCTAATAGGTAAATGCTATCAAACAAGGAGCTCTGCCAGCCTGAAGACTTCCTTAGAAACTGCCTCTGACGATGGGCACTTGACATATATGTTGTTGTCAGGAGCTTTAGCTTTCTTTCTAATGAGACCATCAAAGCTGGATCTGCATCTATGTGACCTGGAGGGCATGGTTTCTTGTTTTTCAAAGGACATGAGGCAGCAGTGCTGAATTCACTCTTTTTAGGTAAACTGTCGCCACTGAAGGCTAAGTGACTCCCCGTGTGGACTGTGAAGCAATTTGGTCATCCTCCACTTTTCGTGGTGTTTCTTGCTGCTGCACTGGGAATTTGTTATTTGCTTCACAAAATACAAGAAATTCAGCTGGGACACAGTGCTGGAGGGAGTTCTTTCACATGAGATGGGTCAGGGTCTGCAGGAGAATGCATCAACCAGGCTTCTATCCCACATAGCTTGTCCCCTTGACCATTGCACCTGATTCTGAACATTGTCCTGAAACATCTCCATATAACAAGATGCCTTATATGGAGAGTTATCAGACATATAAGTGATTCCTGGCTGCACAATGTCAGCCACAAGCCATTTGGAAGTCAATGGCAGATACACATGGCCCGACCACAGATGTTTTATCACACACCTGCACACCACAGCTCTGGGCCCACTACTCAGCAGGCTCCAACATACTGGTATCTCTGTTCTACATCATTTTCATGAAACCTAGTCAATCAAGGCACTGTCTGGTACACACTTCATCAGCAAGAGGACATTGAAAGGTTCTCCAGTGCCACCTGGTCATGAAAATTTCAAAAATTTCATGGTATTTATCTAGCCATTTTTCAAGGATGAAGTTGGAGAAATTGTGGGTTTCAATTCATTCAGGAACCATTAATGTTTGAGGAAGCACATTTCAAGGAAACTCTGGAGAATTCTCAGAGGCAAGGCTTCCCAAAGAGTGGCCAAAAAGACACATGAAGCCAGGCCCATTGAGGTCTACAATGTGAGGCCCATGTGTGTTTTGACTGTCAACGATGGCTGCCAAGTCTTTCAGTATAAAATAATGTGATGCCCTGGCAGAGATTGACAATGCTCTGTGGAAAGCCACCCTGGGCATTGATCTCAGTTTCCAAAGGCAACTCTCATGCGTGGTCTCCTAAAATCCCAACACAATTCATGGCAATACTTCTCTGAGGTCAGTTCCTGAACTCAATCTGTAAGGGGAATCACACCAGAGTTCAAGCCCAGGTGGACCTAGGCATCTCTTCCAACCACCAAACAAATGACCACAATTAAAACCAAAACACTCCCAAATGGCTCTCATCTTCTTCCACATAGACACTCTTCATAACCTCTGGCTGGAGGTTTCCATGAGGGGCACAGCCCAAGACAGTTTTCCAAATGAACTCCCTTGCCCCTCATTTGCCTAAAGTCAGGGTGGCCTGGACTCCCTTCCTGTGAACCAATAGTGATCAAATAGTCCTGCTCTTAATACTGCTCTGCTTCTCTAATTTGAGGCCTACTGACTGTCTGGTATATATTCTTTATGTGAATTGGTGTCATGAGAAAACACAAGCCCTTATGTGCTAGCCTCTGTAGGGCTTTGAAGAACTGATTTGACACAAAGGATCCCTATTCTCACGTGATGGAGGTCAGGAAGCTTACAGAGGAAGGCGAGAGACTTCATCCACAATGACCGCTCTTTTGGCCATTTTCGTTTTGCATGCACACTTGGAAACTTTCTTTAGATCCATCAGGTGCTGAGAATCTAAGCCGCTGCCTCACACAGGGCAAAGAGGATGATTTAGCCACATCTCTTTCCAAAGCAATTAAGCAAAGAGCCACAGGTGATGCCCATTCATTTCCATTTGAAAACTCTTTTTTTCTGGCTTCACAAAGGGGTTTCCTGAGGCAAAGATCTTCCTGACATTTAGGAAAACAGAACAATAGGTAAGCAAAAGGCCCAGTGCAGTGTTTTTCCACTGAGACTTTAATGGTCACACTGATATGTGAGTTTTCTGAGATGCTTCTATTCTCTTCAGCTATCCAGTACATGGCCATGTCACAGAGCTTGGAGGTGGTACATATCTTGGAAACCAAACCATGAGGCTATTCTGGAGAGTCGCCAGTATTCAGGAAGAAAACAAGAACTTAGGAAGATAGTAGGTGTTGCCCATCCATAAGGCAAGCCTCTCTCCATTCTTAAATTGTGCAGTATGAATGTTGGGAAGCTTTCTACTAGACAGGACACAACCATTGATGCATTCGCTTTTCAAATGTCTACAACCACAGATACAGTGGAATGCACAGACATAGAAACACTCGCGTTGTCAAACGACTTTCTAGAAACATTCCAGTCCAAACAAACAAACAGTCTTTCCTACCTATTCTCAGAAAAGAGACAAAACCACAAACTCACACCAACACCCACAACGGCACCTCCTTCCCCCAAGTATGTTGGTGAATATATTGAGTGTCCTCTGACTGGTGGTCCATACTATGTTCCCCCAAAATGGCCTGTTCTGTCTCAGATCTGGTCTCCTTCGCCAACTCTGTGAAGTTGTCAGGAGCCATGGTTGAGCCACTACCTGCTTTCTCAGAAAAGGCTCCTCTTCAGAGGTCTCCTGACATTTGGCCATTATCACTTCAGTAGGTACCAACAAAGACTGACTCTGTCCTTGGTAAATCCAAACAATTGAGACCACTGGGACTGGGACTGGGACTTACTCTGGGTGCCTGGCTTCCTGGATCCCAAGTTCAGAGTGTTCCATCACCAAGGAAGTGTGTACTGATATTTGCTTCTAAGGGTCCCAGGAGATGGAGACTGCCCCTACTTTCTGTGACAGTTTCACAAGTTAGAATGGTATATCAACAATAGGCACCCGGGAACAGCTTTTCTCACAGGCCTGGTTTGGTCCATCTTCTCTATATTAAGAAGAGAAAGGCTGATTCAGATACATCTCTTCATCCTGACCCGGTTGTTTAACATTGAAAATGACTTTTGCTCTCTCAGGTCCTTCATAGCTGCCTTCTTCTCCATGTATCATTTCTGCATGGACCTTTGAGGTTCTCATCAGGTGGAAGATACCCTACAATCCAGTATTGGAAGACCAACTCTCTCCCTGATCTTCTGTAAAGTTAGATTGAGGGAACAGTGTATGGTTAGGGTTAACAACATGTTCAATTGGGTTAGGAATAATTCTGCAGGATGAATAATGGTTATGGGAACATGTGATATTTACAAAATATACAGTTGAAATATAGGTATGAAAACAGAAATCTAGGTGAGATTTGATGCCCAGAAGGGCATTGGGCCCTTGATTGGGATACTTAGCTTTGAATTAATTTCTGCACAGATGTCTCAGATAAATCAATATACAATGGTATAGGATATTGTACCTTGGATGATTGAATGTCGAAGAGAACATGCAGTCAAAAAGGGATAGTTGGTAGGATTAGAAAGATAGACGGTAGTTTTAGAAAGATGAGTGAGTATAGGATTTGGACAAAATGGTCTTTAGCAATAGGGTT
Organism: Callospermophilus lateralis; assembly: GCF_048772815.1. Lineage (NCBI taxonomy): Eukaryota > Metazoa > Chordata > Mammalia > Rodentia > Sciuridae > Callospermophilus > Callospermophilus lateralis. The sequence continues at coordinate 286,251 of NW_027512526.1, forward strand.
TCATGTAGAGAGTGAATGTAAATGTCAGCACATGTTAAGAGGCAGTCACAATGATGAACTGGGGAAAATATATATCAATAGAGACATTAGGAAATCAGGCAAAGTATAAGGTGAGTAATAGGATTAGACATTTTCAACAGGTTTGAGGTTGAATATATAATCTTAGGAAGAAACAAATATGTAGTCACCAATAGGATCCACATTTGAGAGCAATAGGCAAACTGGACATGGATGATTTTAGTAATCCATGTTCAATTTCCATTTAGGCTTTAGTACAATCATAAGTGTGACATTTGCTTTTTGTTTCCAGAATATTACTGTGATAAAATGTATATGTAGATCAGGTGACATGAGTATTTCTTTCACCATTTCTAGGAACAGTATTTTGAAGACGTGTAAATTAGTATTTTGAATACAAATAGGTGTACACTGTGTCTATGAATATAGAAATAATGCATGAATAGACCATACTGTGAATAAATAATATAACTGGTTCCAACTTAAATAATGGTTCAAATTGATATCTGAAAATATACAGGAAACCTTATATTGATATATATCCATTCATTCAAACCAGTTATACATCTAATGGTAATATTAGGGTTATGGTTTATCATGAAGAATGTGTGAGTTTTGCTTCAAAAGTAATTGTGGAAATCGAAAATAATGTGTTTGGAAAGAAGTCTCATGAAAAGACCAGTCATGTAACCTGGAGGAATACATGTGTTCTGAAGCAGGAAGTGATTGAAAGTGAAACAAAAGCCTTTAAATTTGTGAACTTGTGGATGAAATATATATCTTATGATGTGCATAAACTGAGGAAATAGTAATGTACAAGTGTTGAAAAAAAATGAACGTCAAAATACACATCATGTCCTATAGAAATCTACTTGCATTTATATTAACCTGGGTCAATTAGTGTAAAAATATTAGGATATGTATGCACAATTCACTTAACTTAGTTTTCAGTACTAGGAAACAAATACGTATTTCAGGAGGATGAATATGTCTTAGAATAATCTTATGAAAAGTTGATTATAAATACGCACTTAAATATTAATGAATTTAGGGAGTACCTAATAAGATACATTTATTTCATATTTTGAAAACTCTGGAGAGTGTGTATATATATATATATATATATATATATATATATATATATATATATATATATATTAAAATACACACACAGAAATTAAAAAGTATTAATATACAAGCCAAATGAAATTCACCATGAAATATATATATCATCCACAGATCTAAAAATATTCATTTTACTGAACATGAATTTATGTATAATGTTGTTCAGCTAGGATACTCACTCATAGGTTGAATTTTCCGTTTCAACAGTGTTTAACAGGAGTGATCTCTTCTCACTATTTGTATCTGCCAAGTGAGCCACCTCACAAGAATGTACGTGTGGTACCAGGTAGGATTCTATATGTGCATATAAAAATATATGTGCTGCATAGGCTACAGAGAAATGGAGACATGAATTCACATATTTGTTAACTTTAAAAACACATGGAGAAGTGTTTCAACAAAAAAATGACTAGATTTAAAACTCCTACCATATATAATGCAAAAGGAACGTCCAAATGTTAACCTTGCATCCTCTGAACTACTTGTATTTCAATTTGGTTTGGTCTATTTTTATCCATCATAATAGGATTTGTAGTCAGAGTCTAGTAGGGAGTGGGTTACTATGAGGGATTCAGTATTTTGAATGAATAATTGGAAAATGAATCCAATGTGTATGCAAATATGTGCTACAAAAAAATCTTCCCACTCTCATCCAGAACAATGCCTTGACATTACCTTAGCCCCAAGTAAGATACAATTAGAGGAGAAGAGTTAGAAAATCTAGGAATACATATCTGGAATGGAAAATGCTCTGGAGTTCACAACACTGGAGGTGGTAGAGGAGTTTCCAAAAGTAATGGAGACTGTAAAAACTCCACAAACATGGAAGTGTGCAGGCCTCAAGACATCTGGGAAACTGTCTTTGAGGTTGTACACTTGAAATATATGTTGTTTTCAGGAGCTTTAGCTTCCTTTTTAGTGAGACCATCAAAGCTGTGTATGCATCTGTTACATGGAGGACATGGTTTCTTCTTATTTTCCAATGAACATGAGGTAGCAGTGCTGAATTCTCTCTTTGTGGGTTTACTGTGGCCACTGGGGTCTAAGAATCTTTCCGTGTAGACTGTGAAGCCATTTGGTCATTCTCCAATTTTGTTGTGTTTCTTGTTGCTGCACTGGGAGTTTGGTATTTGCTTCACAAAATACAAGGAGTTCCACTGGGACACAGTGCTGGAGGGAGTTCTGTCACGTGTGGTGTGTAAGGGTCTGCAGGAGAATGCACCAACCAGGCTTCTATGCCACATTGCTTGCCCCCTTGACCATAGCAACTTGATTCTGAACATTGCCCTGAAAACTCTCCATCTAACAAGATGGCTTTATATACAAAGGTATGCTGGCTGCACCATGTCAGTCACAAGCCTTTGGAAGCCAAAGTAAGATCCACATGACCCCACCACAGATATTTTATCACACAACTGCACACCACAGCTCTGGGCCCACTACTCAACAGGCTCCACCATACTGGCAGCTCTGTTCTACACCATTTTCATGAAACCCAGTCAAGGAAGGCACTGTCTGGTACACTCTTGATCAGCAGCAGGACATCCAAAGGTTCTCCAGTGCCACCTGGTCGTGGAAATTTCAAAAATTTCATGGTATTTATCTAGACATTTTTCAAGGATGAAGTTGGAGAAACTGTGGGTTTCAATTCATTCAGGAACCATTAAATTTTTAGGAAGCACATTTCAAGGAAAACTCTGGAGAATTTTCAGAGGCAAGTCTTCCCAAAGAGTGGCCAAAAGGCCACATGAAGCCAGGCCCATTGAGGTCTACAATGTGAGGTCCATGTGTGTTTTGACTCTCAACAATGGCTGCCAAGTCTTTCAGAATAAAATCATGTGATTTCCTGGCTGAGATTGACAGTGCTTGGTGAATAGCCACTCCAGGCTTAGATCTCAGTTTCCATTGGCGACTCTCATGCATGGCCGCCTAAAATCCCAACACAATTAATGGCAATACTTCTCTGAGGTCAGTTCCAGGAATCAGTCTTTAAGGGGAATTGCACCAGAATTCCAGCCCAGGTGGACCCAGGATTCTCTTCTAACCACCAACAATTGACCACAATTAAAACCAAAAAACTCCCACATGGCCCTCATCTTCTTCAACATAGACACTCTGAATAACCTCTAGCTAGAGGTTTCCATGACGGGCAGAGCCCAAGACAGTGTCCAAAATAAGCTCCCTTGCCCCTCATTTGCCTAAAGTCAGAGTGGACTAGACACCATTCCTGTGAACCAAGAGTGATCAAATAGCCCTTCTTTAATACTGCTCTGCTTCTCCAGTTTGAGGCCAACTGACTGGTATAGATTCTTTATGTGAATTGGTGTCCTGACAAAACCCAAGCACCTATTGGCTAGCCTCTGCAGAGCTTTGAAGAACTGGTTTGACCCAACGGATCCCTATTCTCACTTGATGGAGGTCAGGAAGCTTACAGAGGAAGGCGAGAGACTTCATCCACAATGACTGCTCTTTTGGCCATTTTGGTTTTGGATGCACACTTGGAAACTTTCTTTAGATCCATCAGGTGCTGAGAATCTAAGCCACTGCCTCACAGAGGGCAAAGAGGCTGATTCAGCCACATCCATTTCCAAAGCAATTAAGCAAAGAGCCACAGGTGACGCCCATCCTTTTCCATTTGAAAACTGATTTCTTCAGGTTTCACACAGGGGTGGCCTGAGGCAAACACGTTCCTGACATTCAGGACAACAGAACAATAGGTAAGCAAAAGTCCAAAGTAGTATTTCTCCACTGAGACTTTACTGGTCGCACTGATATCTGAGTTTTCTGAGATGCTCTCATTCCCTTCAGCTATCCAGTACATGATCATGTCACAGAGCTTGGAGGTGGTACATATCTTGGAAATAATACCATGAGGCTATTCTGGAGAGTGGCCAGTATTCAGGAAGAAAATAGGAACTTAAGAAGATAATAGGTGTTGCCCATCCATAAGGCAAGCAGCTCTTTATTCTTTAATTTGGCAAGATGAATGCTGGGAAGCTTTCTACTAGACAGGACACAACCATTGATGAATTCTCTTTTCAAATGTCTACAAAAACGGATTCAGTGGGATACATAGACATAGAAACACTCGCGTTGTCAAACGACTTTCTAGAAACATTCCAGTCTAAACAAACAAACCGCCTTTCCTACCTATTCTCAGAACATGAGACAAAACCACAAACTCACACAGACACCCACAACGGAATCTCCTTCCCCCAAGTATGTCTGTGAGTATCCTGAGTGTCCTCTGACTGGTGGGCCATACTATGTTCCACCAAAATGGCCTGTCCTATCTCAGACCTGGACTTCTTTGCCAACTCTGTGAAGTTGTCAGGAGCCATGGTTGAGCCACTACCTGCTTTCTCAGAAAAGGCCCCTCTTCAGAGCTCTCCTGGCATTTGGCCATTCTCACTTCAGTAGGTACTAAGAAAGACTGACTCTGTCCTTGGTAAATCCAAACAAATGAGACCACTGGGACTGGGACTGGGACTGGCTCTGGGTGCCTGGCTTCCTGGATCCCGAGTTCAGAGAGTTCCATCACCAAGGAAGTGTGATAGGTCACTTCCTTCACGAACTGAATGAGGTCACTGGGTTGGCAACCACTTTTTCCTAACAGTTGCTTCCAAGGGTCCCATGAGATGGAGGCTTTCCATACTTCCTGTGACACTTTCACAAGATAGAATGGTATATCAACCATAGGCACCCGGGAACAGCTCTCCACACAGGCCTGGTTTGGTCGATTTAATCTACATTAAGAAGAGAGAGGCTTTCAGACACATCCCTTCATTTTGACCAGGTTGTTTTACATGGAAGTTGACTTTTGCTCTCTCAGGTCTTTCATAGGTGTCTACATCTTCTTCAGGGATCATTTCTGCACGGAACTTTGAGGTTCTCAGCAGGAGGAAGACCCCCTACATTCCTGTATTGTAAGACCAACAATATCCTTGTTCTTCTGTTAAGTTATATTGAGGAAATATTGCATGGTTAAGGGTAATAACAGGTTCGATTTGGTTTAGGAATCATTCTGCAGGATGAATTATGGTATTGGGAACCTGCGATATTTACAAGAATATACTGGTGAAATATAAGTATGAAAACAGAAATCTAGGTAATATTTGAAGTCCAGAAGGGCATTGGGTGGCCTGAACACCCTTCCTTTGAATCAGGAGTGATCAAATAGCCCTGCCGCTAATACTGCACTGCTTCTCCAATTTGAGGCTTACTGACTGTCAGGTATAGATTCTTTCTGTGATTTGGAGACATGAGAAAACCCAAGCACCTATTGTCTCATGCCACAGCAAATGGTTTATTGGGGGTCCAGCATGCTGGGGCTCAAAGCTCACTTCAGAGGAGGAAAGAACAAAGAGCCCCGAGAACAACTTGAGAAGAGATTATATACAATCTTTAGAGAGTGCAGGGACTTTATATACATCATAGCCTCCTTTAGCAAATATCATATACTGTGGGAAAATCAAATAACAACTCTAAAACATGATTAGCACATTCATTGGCGGGAACAGTTCGGGCAGGGGGTGATTGGTCAGCCCTGAGAAGGGGTATACATTTAAACTGATTGGTTGAAGCCCTGAGATGTATACGTGCTGAGATGCACGGTTTCTGGGAAGAGGTTGTTAAGTAACTAGGTGGTCAGGAAAGATTTCAACACATCTAATGGGCAGTTCCGGGAATTGTCTTCACTGACACAGGAATTTCAGGTTCTGAGCACAGCTTGTAAACTTTACAAAACCTGGTTCTTTACGTTTCAATTTTAATTTCTTTAATTCTTTCATTTCTCCTTTTAAAAGTAATGAATCATAATTTTTGTGGGGTCTCACATTCTATTTCTGCCAGTGAAGTGTATTTCTGTCTGATTACCATGAGTTTTACCTGCCCAATCTGAGCCTGGAGAAAGGAAACTATGAGGTTAAGCAAACAAGGTCCCACAGTTATCAACACCATAAGCATGATCAGGGGTCCAGCTAAGGCTGATAGGAGTGTAGTTAACCAGGGGGACAAGGTAAACCATGACTCAAACCACACTTGTTGAATCTCCCTTTCTCTCTGGTGCTCTTCAAGGCATTTTCTCAATTTACTCATGGATTATTTTACAACTCCAGTATGGTCAGCATAAAAAAAGCATTTTTCTCTCAGTACAGCACAGAGGCCCCCCTCCCTTATTAAATGGAGGTCTAATCCTCACCTGTTCTGTAAAACAACTTTAGAGAGAGAGGTTAAGGATTCCTGCAAAACTGTGATGGAGGTCTCTAACGTCTTCAAGTCTTGATTTATTGCTGTTTCTAATCAGTCCATTTGTTGTGACCCATGGATCATATCAGCTGTTCCTGTAGCCACTCCTGCAGCAGCTCCTAGCCCCAATAGGATGGCTAGAGTAAGGGACACTGGCTCCCGGCAAAATCGGGCTGTTTGTCCACCTAGTAGACCTTCAAAGGATTCTGGATCATGATAGAGCACCCTGGGGGGTATCTGCACCATTACACAATAATGTACAGAGCTGTCAAATACCTGGGCTGAAATGCAAGGAGTTCTGACTGTGTGGAGTTCAGTACCATAAAGGTTCCTTTAATTAGTTCCCAGGGGGAGGAGTCAGCTGTACTCTGGACTGGGGAAGTAGGCAAAGACGGAAACTGCGAAGTATGAGATGGTAGAGGGGTTTTGGTAGATCTAGGCATGGGAGGTTTAGGAGGCTTAATTCCAGACTTGAATGGATTGGGCCCTATTGCTGTGGGATTTTCTTCCTTTTTAAGCCGAATGGTGAACCAGAGTCCAAAGTCATAGCCAGGGCCATTAATATAGAATCGCATTCCCCAAGTATTTCCCATAGGCCATGTTGTTCTGAGGTAGCCCCTTCCTTTGGAAGTGAAAGTTATATTGAGGGGGTAACATAGACTATTTTTTCCACAGCAAGTTTTTGACACCACTTGGATAGCGGCACATTTATTGGGATCAATCCAGATGTCATTTCATCCTACCAAATCATACTGTCTGGGGAGTTTGGGTTTCACAATGTAGCTCCCGTGTGTTCACAACCCCAAGATCTACAATAAAAGTCACTGGGTCCTCCACAGGTTTGGGCCTGTTTGCGATTTCAGAAATCAGCTGGGCACACTTAATAAACAAGACTGGCTAGTTTACACCTGAGCTGGGGAGATGACATCAATAATTCATGGGGTAAGTTGGTTTGGGCTTTAGTGGGATCTGTGTGGGGTCCACTATGTCAGGGAGATCCCAGTCAGAGAGGCCTATGGCAAGCTGACAAATGTCCGGGTGGAGAGATGGCCACCAAGTCCATAAGGGGGCTGTATGTGAAATAGACCACACTACTTGCCCAGTAGGATTTATAACTTGCCATTGTTGCTGAACAGGCTGATGGGGATTAGGACTGCTGGTGGTCAGGGGAAGAATCCATAGCCCTACCCACACCACAGACATGCAACTTGAGAGGGTTACCAGTCTGTTCCAGTTTCCAGCCAGAGTATGGACAGGGCACAGGATTGAGATGGGAGGCATGGATCCAGGAAGTGATCCCATCCACTTTCACCACTGTAGGTGTTATAAGCAGCACCTGGTATGGTCCTTTCCAGCAGGGTTCCAGGGATGACACCCGATACTGTCTCATGTAGACGAAGTCTCCCACTTGATATCGATGTGGAGTTCACTCGTCTCCAGGATGATAAGAAGTGGCCAACTGTTTCCACAGGTATCGCTGGGTGCTGGGTTTGTTCAAGGGCTTTAAGTCTGTCTAGCAAGGGTGTGTGAAAGGAATCATTAATCTCAGAGTTGGGGTTAGGTCCCTTAATGGAGGAGGGGCACCGTAGAGAATTTCATAAGGGGTGAGGTTACACAAAGGGGCGGAGGGGTATTTCTTGCACGAAAAAGTACATGAGGTAGGAGCATAGTCCAATTTTTTATGCCGGTCTCCAAGATTAATTTCGTTAAGTCTCTTTGATGGTTCTATTCATCGTTTCTACCTGTCCTGAGCTCTGGGGTCTATAAGCACAATATAACTTCCAAGTAATCCCCAGGGTCCTGGAAAATCCCTGACTTACCTGGGCCACGGATGCTGGTCCGTTATCAGACCCTATTACCTTAGGCAGGCCGAACCTTGGAAAACTGTCCTCTAGGATCTTTTTGACCACCATCTGAGCTGTTTCTTTCTTCATGGGGAAGGCTTCGACCCATCCTGAAAAAGTATCTACAAAGACTAGGAGATATTTAAGTCCATACCTTGCTGGCTTAATTTCAGAAAAGTCCACTTCCCAGAATTGTCCTGGTCTGGTTCCTCGTATGCGCTTCCCTGCAGGAATCTTGGATGGGAAAGTATTAACTAATTGGAAGACTTGAAAAGCTCTAGTCACCTGCTCAGCTATTTTTTCCTCTTTGAGTCAGTCAATAATAAGTCCTTTCTTCGGTCCTTTAAGAGTGCCTATAACTTCTTTGAGCCTAAGTGGTTTAGCTGGTGTACGTCTTTGACATAAAGGTGGGCTTTTTGAAATTGTAAACTTGGCTCTGTAGGGTCCCAGATTTCTGTATCTGTCTCCTCAGATGATAAGTTGCCTGAATGTTCCGGGGCAGCCAAGTCTCCTGATTTTTGTTCCCCCCGGTGTGGAAAAAGTTAACAGAGTCACTCTGTTTAGGGCTGCCAATTAAGCTTCCTCATCTGCCCTTCTGTTTCCAACTGCCACAGGGTTGTTTCTCTTCTGGTGCCCGGGACAGTCCAGTATAGCTAGTTCCTTATGGCCCTGCACTGCTGAGCCAAGGTGGAGGATCTCATCTTTATTTTTTATTTTTTTCCCGGCAGAGGTTAATAGCCTGCATTGTTGGTAAATAGTCCCGAGCATATGAACAGTGGCAAATGCATAGTGGCTATCAGTTTATATGGTGGCCCTTTTCCCTGTTGCTTGTTCCAATGCTTTCATAAGGGCAATCAGTTCTGCTTTTTGGACTGATGTCCCTTCTGGGAGACCAGAGTATCAGATGAAATCAGTTTTGCTAACTGCTGCTGCTCCAGCCCGCCGCTTACCATCTTGGAGGAAGCTGCTGCCATCCGTAAACCATACGACTTCAGGGCGAGGCAGTGGCTGATCCTTCAAGTCTTGTTGTATACTGGTTTCCTTGCCAGTATGTGTTGACACTCATGAGTGACGGGTCCTGATGATTCTTCTGGCAGCAGTGTAGGTGGGTTGAGTGGAGCAGGGGGTCCCAGCGTTATTCTGTCTTTGTCAAGCAAGAGGCTCTGGTAGTGGTTTATTCTGGAGTTTGATTGCCACCTCTCTGGAGGCTAACAGATGATGCTCTCCAGGGCATGGGGGGCTATAATGGTTAGCTTCTGTCCCAACGTTAATTAATGAGCATCTTTTATTAGAAGGGCTGCCGCTGCTATAGCACTTAAGCAATGGGGCCACCCGCTAGCCAATGGGTCCAGTTTTTTGGATAAATACGCTACTGGCTTTTTCCAAGGTCCCAAAGACTGAGTGAGCACTCCCCGTGCTATTCCTTTCTTTTCCTCGATATAGAGAGTGAAGGGTTTTCTACATCTGGGAGTGCTAAGGCCGGAGCAGATAGCAGCACCTTTTTTTGACATTATCAAAAGCTTGTTGGTGCTCAGGGGTCCATTGGAAGTGGGCATCCCCCTTTATCAGCGGGTATAAAGGGGCAGCCAGAGATGCGAACCCAGGAATCCATAACCTGCAAAAGCTGGCAGTCCCAAGAAACTCTCTGAGTTTTCTCTTATTAGATGGGGGCAGTATCTGCAAAACGGTTTTTTTTTTCTGGGCTCAGGGAGCCATCGTTTGCAACCCCTAAGAGAATAACCCAGAAAGATTACTTCTTGCTGACAAGTTTGGGCCTTTTGGCAGAAGCCATATATCCAAGCCGAGCAAGCTCGAATAATAGTGCTTGGGTCCCAGACTCATAGGTCTCCTTGGTGTTGGCTGCCAGTAGAAGATCATCCACTATTGGAGTAGGGTGACTTCGGGGTGTGCAGTTTTGAAGTCATTGATGTCTCTGTGGAGGGCTTCATCAAAGAGAATGGGGGATTTTTTGAACCCCTGTGGGAGTCTAGTCCAGGTTAGTTGGCCAGATGTTCCAGGTTCTGGGTCTATCCACTCTAAAGCTAACAGCAACTGACAGTCCTTATGTAGAGGCGAGCAGAAGTAAGCATCTTTTAAGTCCAGCACAGTGTACCATTTCTGCTCCGGATTCACAGTGCTAAGCAAATTATATGGATTGGGTACTGTGGGGTGTTGTCCTGCACTCTGTTGTTTATCTCTCTTAGGTCTTGAACAGGACGGTAGTCCCCAGTTCCTGGCTTTCTTACTGGTACCGGGGGGTGTTCCAGGCTGATTGACAGGGCCTTAGGACCCCAAGACCCAGGTATTTATGAATATGGGGCCTTATCCCATCCTTAGCTTCTTTGCTTAGAGGATATTGTTTAACACTAATTGGAGACGCAGAGGCTTTTAATTCTACTACTATTGGAGGTTGTTGATGGCTAGACCTAACCCAGCAGTTTCTGCCCAGGCATTAGGATAATCTTTTATCCATTTCTGGGGTAGTTTGCCTGTTTGATCAGTCCTAGGGGGCGCGAAGAGTTGATGTTCATCTTCTACAGACATAGTCAAAGATGTTACTATGGGAGTTAATACTGCAGGCTTTAGAACCCCCACTTGGGGACCATTAGGGTTAAAGGTTATTCTAGTCCAGAGTTTGGTAAGCATATTCCTGCCCATCAATGGGGCCGGGCATTCTGGGATTACTAGGAAAGAGTGGTGGACTTTTTCCTTTCCGAGGTCCATATTCATCTTAGTTGTCCAAGCCTGATATCTACTGCCATTAGCCCCTTGAACTAGGGACGATTTAATTGATAGGGGGGCCAGTGAAGTCTTAAGGGCTGAGTACACTGCTCCTGTAATCACTTCAAAGTTCACTGTGTTCCCCTCAACTTCAAATTTTACTCTGAGCTGGGGGAGGGGATCTGAGCCCCGAATTTCCTAGTCCTCTTCTAGAGTCAGCACGGCGGGCTGGCGTGGCTGCTTCTTTTGGGGGCACTCTTTGGCCCAGTGTTCTTTTTTATTACAGTGGGCACATTGATTTGAGGCCAATGGCAGCCTTTGGCGTGGGCCCAGGTATGCCTTTATGTATCCCTGCTTTTTAACTTCTGGCCTATTTGCTGCTGTGACCAGAACCTTAGGCAATGCTTTACTCTGCCATTTGCTTCTTTCCTCCTTCTTTTGTTCCCTTTCCTTCTCTCTCCTCTATTCCCTTTCCTCCTCAGTTTCTCTCTTATAATATACTTTCTCAGCTTCTCTGACTAAATCTCTTAAGGTCATATCTTATAATCCATCTAGACGTTGTAACTTTCTCTTAATATCTAGGGCAGTCTGCTCGATAAAGGCCATTGTAACAGATGGCTTTTGGTCTTCTGCCTGAGGATCAAAAGGAATATATTTCCTATACGCTTCCATAATTCTATCCAGAAACATAGAAGGAGACTCATTAGGCCCTTGGATAATCTCTCTTACCTTGGCCAAATTAGTCGGCCCTCTGGCGGCCGCTCAGAGACCCACTATTAGAGAACGGCGATAAGTGGACAGATGCTACCTACATTCAAAGGTGTTGGGGTCCCAGTTGGGTCGGTTCATGGGCCCGTAGGGACAGAGAGGGAGCATCACTGGGGCTTCCGAGTTTTATATTATTTATCTCCTGTGGGTTCCTTTAGGTGGCCCAGCTTCCTTCAGGGGAGCAGGGTCTGCTGCTGCTGCGGGGAAGTCCCCTGGAGGGCTTGGGTCTGGCCCAATTGCCTCTAGCGGCGGAGAGGCTGAGTCAGCGGCGGGAGGATCATCTGGAACATGTTGTGGGTTGGGGAGCGAGGGTAGAGGATAAGGAGAGAGAGGAGTGTCCAGTCTTCTGACTCAGAATGGAGGGAAGAGGGGGAGGAGCAGAATGTTGGAATGATAAGATCGTGGGGGAAGGGGTATATGGCTGTTAATCTAGGTGGCCAAGTGGCCCCGGTAAAAGACAATATCTCTGACTTTTCGGATTAGAGGGAAGTGGAAGGATTCTTCTCGGGGCCATCCGACTCCTAGGATGGGCCATTCTGAAGCACAGAGAGTCTGCCAGATCCGGCATTTTACTGAAAAAGAAAGATTCTTGGTACTTGAGCGAACATCAGTCCAATGATCAAGGTTAAGGGACAGAGGCATGGAAGTGCTTTGTCCCATAATGTCCCATAATGGGAGTTACTCAAACAGGGACAGTGAATACACAAACGTGACACAGACAAAGACAAACAGTAAACGTTTAACATGAGTCCAAGAAAAAGATTAGAACTGAGTAACTGGCCAAACCTGATGGGTTAGACAATAAAGACAGACAGTAAACTCAACATGAGTTCCTGACAATGAACAAAACTGAGTAGCCAGCAAAACCTGATGGGCTGGAAAACCGAATCCTGAAGCAAAAAATTACCGAGTTGAGGAATCTACTAATCCTCAATTTCCCGAGTCCTCTGGAGTTTCCCCCAGGGACGTGGCCTGTGACTCTGTGACACATCTGTCAGCCACCATCGCAGAGAGCTAATGTTCTTCACCGACAGCCATTTTGCCAAGCCCTAACCTGAAACCTGAAACCAGAAAGAGGCACCTTAATTACTCTGAAAGGAGTCCATTGGGGTCTTTTGTTCGTCACTGCTGGATTTCTCAGCTAGGGCCTCCAGATGAAAAGGTGGGCCGAACGTCGGAGGAAAAGACCACCAAGAGAATTTCTCATGAAACAGCAAAGGGTTTATTGGGGGTCCAGCATGCTGGGGCTCAGAGCTCACTTCAGAGGAGCAAAAAACAAAGAGCCCCAAGAACAACATGAGCAGATTTTATATACATTCTTTAGAGAGGGCAGGGACTTAACATACATCCTAGCTTCCTTTAGCAAATCACCGTATACTGTGGGAAAATCAAATAACAACTCTAAAACATGATTTGCACATTCATTGGTGGGAACAGTTCAGGCAGGGGGTGATTGGTCAGCCCTGAGAAGGGGTATACATTTAAACTGATTGGTTGAAGCCCTGAGATGTATATGTGCTTAGCTGCACGGTTTTTGGGAAGAGGTTGTTAAGTAACTAGGTGGTCAGGGAAGATTTCAACACACATCTAATGGGTAGTTCCGGGAATTGTCTTAACTGCCACAGGAATTTCAGGTTCTGCGTGCAGCCTGGAAACTTTACAGAACCTGTTTCTTTACGTTTCAATTTCAATTTCTTTTATTCTTTCAGAACCTTACAAAGGAAGGCGAGAGACTTCATCAACAATGACTGCAATTTTGGCCATTTTGGTTTTGGAAGCAGACATGGGATCATTTTTAGATCCATACGGTGCTGGTAATCAAAGCCACAGCCTCACACAGGGCCAAGAGGCTGATTAAGACACATCCCTTTCCAAAGAAATTACTTCTCTGAGGTCAGTCACTGAACTCAGTCTCTGGGGGGAATCACAAAAGAGTTCAAGCCCAGGTGGACCCAGTCATCTCTTCCAAACTCCACACAAATGACCACAATTAAAACCAAAACACTCCACCAAGGCCCTCATCTTCT